>NW_006263747.1:259962-277458 GCF_000469605.1 Apis dorsata | reverse complement strand
TAAATGTTTAATATTATGTAATAAAGATTTATTTTATATAAAAATTCATAGAAATAAAATTGATTTGTAACAAAATTATTTATTTAAAATATTTATATTTATTTATTTAGAGTATGTTTATTTATATATTATTTATATATTTATTATATATTCAAAATATATTTATTTTAATAACATATAGTTATGAATATATATTATATGCTTATTTTTTTTATGAACATAAAGTTTAGTTTCTGGTTATTTTTTTTTAGGATCATATTTATCATTTTTAGAAGAATTATATTATATATATTATATACTACATCCACCATGACTACATCATCAGAAGATGTTCTAATGCAAGTAGGACAAGTTCGTTATAAAAAAGGAGATGGTACTTTATATGTTATGAATGAAAGAATAGCCTGGATGCTTGATAATAGAGATACTGTATCAGTCAGTCACAAATATGCTGATATTAAGTGTAAGAAAATTTGTATAATTTGCCAAATATTGCTCAATAAAAAAATTATTGAAGAAAACTCATTTTGCTATAAATTCACTACATTTTTTTGCTTTCAACATAATAATATATTAATAATTTATCTCTATTTGTTTAATGTTAATAATGTTATTAGATATATTATTTTATTAGATATTTATTAGATATATTTTCATTTTTTATTTAAAAAACGAATGGATTATTGAAAATATATATGAAATATTTCTTTGAATGCAATTAATGACTTAATGTTAACATATTATATTATAATATATTTTCTTTTTTAGTACAAAAAATATCACCAGAAGGAAAATCAAAAATACAATTACAAGTTGTATTGCATGATGGTTCATCATCTACATTTCATTTTGTAAACAGAAATGGACAAGAAGCACAAATTAAAGATCGTGATGATGTAAAAGAATTGCTGCAACAATTATTACCAAAATTTAAAAGGAAAGTAAATAAAGAATTGGAAGAAAAAAATAGGTAAAATCTTTTATATTATAATGTTTAGTTTATATTATTCATATAAATAAGATATAATATTTTTTAATAGGATGCTTCAAGAAAATCCTGTACTGCTTCAATTGTATAGGGATTTAGTTATTACACAAGTTATTTCATCTGAAGAATTTTGGTCACAACATGCTGCAGAATATACTCAAGCTAAAAAAAGTCAAAGACAAGAAATTGGTGTAAATAGTGCTTTCTTGGTAAGAATATTTTGTTAAATTAAAATTAAATTAAATATATAATTATATTTAATAATAATATCAATTAGTTATATTCAGTAATAACATTAAATTAATATAAGTTAATAATGTTTCACAATTTAATTTGTGAATAAATTAAAAAAAAAAATTGATAAATTTTTGTATTATTTACAGGCTGATATAAAACCACAAACTGATGGTTGTAATGGATTGAAATATAATTTAACTGTTGATATTATAGAATGTATATTTAAGACTTATCCAGCAGTAAAAAGAAAACATCAAGAAAATGTGCCTCATAAAATGACCGAATCAGATTTTTGGACAAAGTTCTTTCAATCACATTATTTTCATCGAGATCGTATTAATGCAGGGACCAAGGATCTTTTTACCGAATGTGCCAAAATAGATGATCAAGAACTCAAAAAAGATATTCAATCGGGTATTGATGATCCATTGGTGGATATAAGTTCTTTTGAGGATCAAAGTTTAGATGAGAATTATGGAAATGGACCTAGTAAATCTGACAAAATTTCAGGAAATATTGTACATCAAAGTATGATTAAGAGATTCAATCAACATAGCATTATGGTTTTAAAAGCCAGCACTGCCAAACAACAATCTACACAGTCCATTCAACCACAATTAAATGGCTCAACATCATCAGCAAGTAAAACTACAGCATTCTCTAATCAGTTAGATGAACAACCAAAGACTAAAAAGGTAAAATTATAATATGATTTATATTTATATATAATATTGATATATAATATATTTAATAATAATATATTTATAAATAATATATTTTATTTTCAGCTTAGAATACAAGAAAAATTAACTTATGATGATCTTGATACCAGTCATGATATAAACACAAATAATAGTACACCATTAAATTTAAATCATATAGACAGGTATTTACATGGTCCAGTTCCAGGATACAGTAATATAGAACCAACATCTGAAGAACTTCTTATAACATTAAATCAATTAAAAAAAGAAGCAAGTGGTTGGCTGACAGGAAATAGTATACCACGGCAATTAGCAACGTCATTAGTTAGTCCAGCTGCAGCAGTTTCAGCCCTGGGAGAATTAACTCCCGGTGGTTCTTTAATGAAAGGCTTCAGAGAGGAAAGTCTTGGACGTAAGCATATATTACTAATTTATTTGATTAATGATTAATGAAAAATTAGTTAAAAATATGTAATGTATTATTTATTTTATATACAGAATTAATACCAAAGGATTTAGAAAAAGAATTACGTAATGTATATGTGTGTACATGTGAACTTCTAAGGCATTTTTGGCGAAGTTTTCCACCTACAACTCCACAGCTTGAGGAAAAAGCCATTAGAATGCATGAAGCATTACACAGATTTCATTCTGCCAAACTTAAACCATTTGAAGTAAATTTTATAAAATTTTTATATATTTTATATACATTGATTTATTTTATTTTTATATCTTAAATGTTTATTTTTCTAGGATCGTGTTCAACGAGATTTTTCTGCTGTTAGTCAACATTTGACAAATCATTTAAATCAATTATTAAATACAGCATATAGAAAATTCGCAGTTTGGCAACAACGTAAGATGCAAATGAGGTAGCCATTAAATAATTTGTCGTATTTGAAAGCAACGTGAATAAAATTGAGCAATATTGGTCATCTTATATATATTGCATTTTATAATGTTACCGTAATTAGGGATTGATATGGGTGTATTTCACAAAAACCAAAGCTAAATCGTGTCATGCATCCTATGCTGCCACATTGTTTATTTATTCTTACATAATCGTGTTTATTATTGTTTAAAAAAATTTTCATAAATATGTTACTTTACTTCATTTATAAGAGAAACTTCATTTCATTAATATTTTCATAATACATATAGCACATAAATTATTTATTTTTTTCCATAGATTATTATGTATCATATTAGGCATCTTATATTGTTTGATCATTAATATAAGATGATGATGATGCTAAAAACAAAAATTTAAATACATAAAAAAAATGTAGAATAAATATTTATAAATTTTCAAACAAATTACATATGATTGCATATAAAATGTTTAAAATTTATAAAATGTAATTACATAGATAGATACATGTTAGGCGCAATGTTTATTGTATGATATCAAAGTATCTGTGATACTGCCACTGTATTATATTAATAGAAACTTCATTGTTTTAATCTTTGATTATTTTTAAATTACAAATATTTTCTATTCACATTAATGAACTTCTTTTTGACATATCATATATATAATTAAAAAATATTTTATACAATGTCTAAATTTTTTTGTAATTTATATTTTGAATGAATTTTATTCAAAAATTTTTATTCAAAAATTTATTCATATACAGTGGCATCAGTATACTTTTTATGATATCTGCGATATACTCAACTAAGTGTCTTAATTGTTGAATCCTATTTTTTTTTTACATTATTGGGTAAAGCAATTTGCAACACGAGATTTTGTAAACTGCCTGCTCACTCTCCCTATAGTAGCAATAATTTGGCAGTTACTGAGATGAGTGATACTTAATTCAATCAGTAAAGACTCTTGGAGATCATAATTGAAAGTTATGCTATAATGATTATTACAATATCAATTATAAATATATTCTTGCATTATCATTATAATAAATGTTATTATTATGAATTCGTATTTAGTTAATAATATCCTATTCAAAAAGTATAAGTTTCCTCTATTATTAAAATATTAAATTTATTAATATAAATACTAAAATATTAATTTTAATAAATATTAAAATTATTTTACTAATAGATAAGTTATATACAGTCATATCGTATGTAAGATGTTAATATTTATGGGACATTTTTGAAAAATTGATTCTAAAGATCAAGCACAAAAATTGGTATACAGAAATGTCAGATAAGATTTATTTACAAAGTTATAAGTACTTGAAATTCGCGAAAATAGATAACAGAATCTTTTTCCATCTTGTTTCATTTAATCAAAACTTCAATTGTTTTTAATAATAATTTTTATTAAAAATTTAATTTTAATAATAATTAAATAATTTTGTATAATGTATATTGTATAATGTTTTTTGTATATCAATTTTTATATTTGTTTTAGCCTCTAAAATCGATTTCCCAAAAATATTTCATGAATATATTACTCAATGCATAGGTTTTTCAAATTTTATTATTAAGTCTAGATTATTATATGTAAATTTCCTTAAACTATGTAATAAGGTAAGATGAAAATGTAAACAAATTTAATGTATACAATCATACTGAATAATGCAGACGTTCTAGGAAATTGTTTATAAGAATGAATGTAAATCGAGGATAAAAGTGCTCATTCCTGATTTTCTTAAAAAATCCCGCCTGTTGATTCTTTTCTCTAATTCATAGTCAATAGATGGCGCAGTTTATTGTTGATTTCGTTCAAAATGGCGGCCTGTAATGGGCACTGTGGGGTAATATTGTTCGATTCCCCGCGATAAATGAGACCATGCAGAGTTAACTCGCCTTGGTGTATGTGCGAGTACTGAGTCTAGATTGTATCCGGAATGTACACTTTTCTTCGAATGGTTAAATCATGTAAGCGCAATCATAGTGCCAGCCGATCGTGTGTCGTGCATTGGCTAAGTTTGTGTAGCCATATTTATTGTGTTATTCGGCAAGACGTTATATCTTATACACCGGCAAATGTAATTGGTAATGAAGACATATGGTTTTATTATTAAAGGTAAAATCATTGTTTCAACATTTATTTTTGTAAAAAATGTGACAATTTTGTTATCTGTAACAAAAAGAGATTATAACATATAAAACATTTAAGGACCTTAGGACAATAGGACATGAAAAGACGCTACACTGAGTTCTCTTCAATTCTTCAAAAACGGCGCACATTGATTGTTTCTTTTTCAAACTACAATTACTTTCTCTCTCTCTTTTTACAATTTCCAAACGGTGCAAGTTGTGCAATATCTTAAAATTTATTTGTGGTATCCTTGTTATCCTTAGCACACATTGTGTTGTGTGATGCATTAAGGATTTTACGAAAAAAGTGAGTATTTTTTTTTATTAAATCATATGTAATTGTAATAATCAATTCAATAATTTATGTATTTATTTATTTATAATATTTTAAACGAACAAAAAAATGAAAATGTGCTAAAAAATTTAATATATCTATTGTTGTAATGTATGATCATTTGACAATTTATTTACTAAATAATATTTAAATAGTGTATTATATAATTATGTATTAAATGTTTTTAAAGTATTTTCATAAAATTTTTTTCATTGTCTTATTATAATATTTGTGTAAATGATTTTATTCTTCCCTTCACAAAATCCTTTATTAGTAATAAAACCTAATTACAATATATTATATTAACATTTTAAATAAATGAAATTATGTATTAAAATTTCTTTTATATAAATATGTAATACATGTAAATTATTATAAATAATTATATATAAATATTTATAAATCTTTCTAATATTTATTTTATATCATTAAATTATGTATAAAAAATATATATTTTTTCAGAAAAAGATGGGGCAACTATTATATCACATTATCAGTCCTAATTATTGGATAAAGGTTTATAAACCATATACACAGTGAAAGAGATTTTATTAATTTTTTCTATTTGTATATAAGAAATGGATATACAAAAGTTTCAACAAAAAGTTGTGTTATGAATATCAGAAACTATATATATAACATTTATATATATATATAAGAGTCTGCTGTACATAAATCAAACAAGCTAGGCACTATCGTGCCAAGCTTGGGTAATGGATCCTGTTCGTCCATGGTATGCAACATATAATCGTCTTGCTGCAAGTAGTGCAAATAGTACATTTCAACCAACAACTTCAAGCACAAACAGTGATTTTGTATCTCATCACTTAGCAACAGCTGCTACTCAAGCAGTTCCTTCAACAACATCACAATTACTTTTACAAGCAGCTCATACAACTGCAACTCTGGCGGGACAACCATCTCCATTCAACCCAGGGGGGTTTTTGTCTCCACCCCCTGTGGGATATGATGTTTTCACACCTTTATTTCATCATCCTAATCCTAAACAAGCACATTATGTTACTCAACATAGGCAAGCTCTTGCTCAAGCACAAGTGTCAGTAACAAAACAAAATGCTACAACAGAATCTGACATTCCTGTACTAAGAGAAAATTATAGTTCAGCACATCAGTCAACATTTTTTGAACATCAAGGTGCGGCAACATCGCCTACAACATCTACATTGGCTTGGACTCATCAGAACAATGCACAATTACCTAGTCCATTTGGTATTCTGCCTCATGAAAGTGTTGTTCCTTCATCCCCAGGACCATCATCTACTACAAAACCAACTAGTGGTGTTTATGAAAATACATTTAATTCTAATTTTGCTACAACACAAACTATAAATAATTTAAACTCTCAATTAACTACACCTTCGGTTTCTGCTGCTGAATTTAAATCATCCAATTTCCCAGATAATAAAAAGACAGTAAATATAAGGCCTCAATCACCAACAGTAAGTGTTAAATCAGTTTCTACATCACAAACAAATAGCAATCAAAATTTTTTTCAACCAGTATCTACTACATTCAATTCTGAAACATTAGCAAATAATTACTCTACTGGTAATGGAAATCAAACTTCAAATGGGAAAATACAATCTTCTCTTCAACATCACCAATCATGTATTGTTTCAACTACAAATAATACAAATAATACAGCCAATAAAGAATATAGAATTCCTCAACCACCTGCTAGATCAATTGCATCAACAACTATATTTTTAAATACATCTATTAGATCTGTATCTTCTCAAATTCAAGATAAACAATCGGCTAGAAATTTCGCTTCACCTCCCCATAAAACAACTTCTACATCTCAACAAAATATTCAAACTAAAGCACAGACAAAAATATATCCAGAATTAAATACACACAGCAGTGAACATAGACGAAACGAACAAACATCTCATGATAATAGCCAATCATCTCCTATTAGTTTTTCCATTATGGATTCACGTAATTTGAATTATACTACTGGAAATAATACAAATTGTACAAATACTAGTGGAAAACTTAATAATAATCAAAGAAGTCAATCAAACAGTAACTTACAAACTCATTCTCAGCAACCACAACAGCAGCAGCAGCAACAACAATTTCATGTTTTAAATCAACAACAGCAACAACAACAAACATCATATAGACATTATCTAACAGGATCTACAACTGATTCTGAATATCATCATTCAGCAAGATCAAAATCTGCAACTTCCACTGATTCTGCTTATTCTTCTAACAATTCCACACAAAATGGACCTGATTGTAGTGTTGTTGTGCCAAGAAGACCAAGTCCATTACAAGCACATTCACAAGCAAGTCCATTGGGACATGTTCCAAGTCCTGCTTATCCTATGTATAATAGTCCAATGGCTACTATGTCTTCTCCTTCACCTTTACAACAACATACAGAAAATGCAAATCAATGTGCAAGTGGATCATCATATAAAGGAACTGTGCAACAACAAGTTACACCACCATCACCATTAGATGTTACTGTACCACGACCAGCATCACAAGGTCAAGTTGCTTATTCATCAGTCATTACAAGAGCTTTAGGTACTACTGAAAATAAAACTAATTATAATACAGATAGTAAAACTTATGATAGACAGCAACAAGATTTTTCACAAACTCAAAAACAAGTTTGTTGGGAAAATGATAATCGACAGTCAAATAATAGAAAATTTTCTATTACTCTATATACTGGTGGAAATTCTGAAGTAAATCCTCAAACTTTACCAATTCAACAACAAGTACAACGAGTGCTTAATGTATCTGATAGACAACAATCATATTTTGAATCCAGCCAAGTGACACTACAAGATTTAAGTAGTTGTAGAGGAGATCCTATGAGTATAGTAAAAAATTTACAGACTTTACAAGGTTCATGTCAAGTACAACAACAAACTACTGTTTCTGTTGCTCCAACTGAACAACAAAAGCAAATAGAAGAACGACGTAAAGCAGATACAAATAAAAAAAGAAAAAGTTTAGAAAAAAGTGGACATAATTCTTTAAATGAAATAAGTGGAACAACGACAATGACAGAATACTTAAATAGAATACCACCCCCTGCACATCATAATACAAATCAACAGCAACAAAATGGTTATTTTGATTTTGAAAGATGGAATTTACCTCCACCTCCTGCTAAAATGTTTCCTACTGCATCAGGTGCTTTCAGTTCACAATCAACCTTACATTCAAATAATTTTGTTGGTTCTCCAGCTCATCAACATCAATCTTTGATGGTACCTCATCATCATGCTCCACCTCCTATTCCATATTTTCCAGCCTTTCATATTCCTTCAAGTCATCATCATTCACATGAATTTCAATCTTCTGTTGAAATTACACCTATAGGTTTTGGTGAAAATTCAACAAATCAAAATCCTAATTATAATCAAGATATCAGAGATGATCAACCTAAAGTAATTGTTCCTAATATTGAAGAAGAATTAGGTTTCCTACAACAAAATCAGCAATTGATTCAAACTGTTAGCATCTTAAATAAAGATTTCAAACGATCTAATAAAGATCCTAATTCAGGATTTATGACAAGTTATTTAAAATTTTTACAAGGTGAAAGAGAACCTTCACCTCCTCCAGCAATACGTGGTGGAAGAAAAGCAACTTGGAATAGATCAAAACCTTATATTCCTGTAGAACCTAAAAAATCTGTAGAAAGTTTAGTAAATGGAGAAATAATGAAAACACAAATAGAAAAACCACCTCAACCTAAAGAAACACCAGTGATTGATTATACTAATGATCCACGATATTTTCCTTTACCTAAAGAACGAAAAAAACAGAATTTTGATTCAAGTGATGATGGTTTTACTAGTGATGATGATTTTCTATTTCCTCCTAAAAAATCGGATAAGAAAATAACAAATACAAATACTTCCAATATAATGGAAGTAACAGTAAAATCAGAAGGTAAATCTAAAAAAGGAAGACCAATAAAACCTGGAGGACCAACAGATAGAAAAAGAAAAGCTGCAGCGGCAGCTGCTGCAGCAGCAGAAGCAGCAATGATTACTACAATTAATAAAATTTCTAAAAAATATGAAGAAGGTAAATATATATTATTTTTTTTCTATTAGATTAAAAAATATTTCATAATTGAATATATTTATTTCTTTTTCTTTTTTTATAGTAGATCCTTTGCTTTTACCTCCAAGACGTGAAACATCTAGAAGAAAAGCAAAAGAAAAAACCTCAGTAAAACAATTTTTAGATCGACAACAGGGTATAGATTATTTTGATAATGATGAAGAACAGGGTGATTCTGATTCTGATCCTGCTTGGACACCTGCTGTAAAATTAGTTGGAGATGAAGAAGAAAAGAAAAAGAAACGTGGAAGACCTGTTATTACTAAAAAAAGTAGAAAAATTTTAGAAGAAGAAGATTATTCTTCTAGTGATGTTGTTGTTTCAAAGAAATCAAGTAGAAAAAAACATGAAACACCATCAAAAACTTCTAATGTTACTGGAAAGTTATCTTGTAAAATAGATGAGAAACTTTTAGCATCTATCAGTGATGAAGATATTGATATTTCACCATTTAAGGTATATAATTTCATAATACTATTTCTATTTTTTATATATAAAATAGTATATAAATAATAAATTTGTTTATTTTATTAAATATTTATGATTTATTTACTAATTTTTTTAGAAGAATTTAAAAATAATAAATCAATTAAAAATTATATGATATTTCTGATATTTAATTTATTTCTTTATTTTTAACTTATTTATTAATATTTTTGGTTTTTTCAATAAGAATAAAAATTGTCATAATAAATAGATACATATGCAATATATTTTATTATATTACATAATATATATAATATATATAAATATGATATTTGTATTTTATACATATATATATATATATATATGTGTGTATATATATGATATTTTGTATTTGTAATGTATTTGTATATTGCATGCAGCATTTTGTGGATGAATTAGATGATGTGGTAATATTTTATGTGATGTTATACAAGAATATCAGATTTATATCAAAATTATAATAGAATATTTTAATTATTTAATTTTTTAGTGTTATTTTATTATATATTTTTCAGTCTGGGGAATTTGTTGTAATCAAGACAGATTTAAATGAAGAATATCCTCCTCTTTGGAGAATAGATGGTAAAACATTATTACAAAAATATGAACCATTTAAATCTAATGGCAAAACTTTATATCGAAACATATCTACGGTAATAAATTATTATTTTTTTAAATTTTTTAATTTTCTATTAAATTATATGTATATGCATATGATATATGTATATATATCAATTATCTTTTAGTATTCGGGTTGGGCACCACAAAATCGACATATATATCAACAAGTTCCAGTAAAATTCTTACAACAAGGTAAAGCAGAAACAATAGTAGAGTTTTTAAGAGATGAAATGATTATTGATAATAAGTAAGTATTATTATTATATAACATAAATAATATATGAAAATTAAATAAATAAGAAATTATCACATTTTTTTGATTTTTAGCGAATGTATTGATAAATCTATGAAGGATACTGAAAAATATCAAGATAATTTTGAAGTATATATTCAAACATTGATATCACAAGCTTTGGATTCTAATTTTCTAACAGAAATATTTCAAGAACAAGGTTAAATTTCTATTTAATATAATTATATATTAAAAAAATTTTTTTCTTGTAATTTACACATATAAATTTTATGTAATTATTTTAATTTATATAGATGATTATTTCTTATCAAACGTAAAAACTGTGGATGAAGTAACGGAAGAAAGGAAACAACGGCTTTTATCTACAACGAAATGGCGATCAAATGTTATAAATGCAATATCAACTTGGCCATGTCTTAATGTTCTTAAAGATATACCATTTACAGAATATAAAGGAAAGTCATGTGCTGGATGCCAACAGTTTAAAATTCATGCTAGAGTTCTATTGTATGGTCAACCATACAATGCTACTACATTAGAAGGTTCTCCACCTGATCCAAGAATACCTCAAGAAAAAGTACTTAAATTATTTTTTTGATTATTATTTACTTTTTTTAGTTGATATTAAAAAAATTTATTTATATAATTAGTTAATTAATTTTTTAGGATTTTTTATTGTGTCGAATATGTCAAGCAAAAGTTGCTTTATATAATAAGGTTGCACATCAGAAATATTTAATGTTTTTGGAATGTGCAAGAAGAGTTGCAGATAAGAGAGTAGCAGATCCTCATAAAGATACCACAATAATATTGAATGAATTATTAGCTGATGAAACATGGTTAAATCAAGTAAGTCAAAATATTTTTTAAAATACTTTAATAATATGAAAATATTTATTAGAATAACTTAAAAAAACATAATTTTTTCAGTTATTTAAAGAAGTTAGAACAATCTGGGCAGAAATAGATAATTTGGAATATCAAGCAAAAACAAAATCAAGTTTAAAATCAATATTTTCTTCTACAGCAAGTAGTACAGAAGAAATGAATGAAAATATTTCAATAAAACAACCAATTGAAATGACTGCTAATATTTCGGATTCACAGGTGCCTACACAGAAAACCGAAGAGACTTCTGAAATAGTGTCTTGCGATGTGCAAATGAGCAGTATACCATCTTAGTGGTGCTACAATAATAGAAATTGGCTTCGTTTTATACAATGCCTGAAGAGCATTAAAGATTTAGTGTGTATTGACTTAATAGACATGAAGAAGATCAAACATTTAAATATTGTATTTTGATGATAAATATTTAAATTGAGTTAATATAATATGCTGTGAAACAAATGGTGAAGATAAACATTAATGTGTAATCAAGAAATTGTAGTTATAGTGATAACAAGTAGTGAATGATGAGGTAAGTAAAAAGGCGATTTAAAAAGCGTATAAATATCAGACATATGTATATAAAATATTCATCTCTACGTTAAAATTTTAGAAATGAGCCCAATTTTGCCATTTTAATAGCATGATAATAGAGATTTACGAATGTTTGTGTGCATAAATATTTAGTTCTAGATTTGTATCGTGATAACCTAATATAATGATATATTAAGATATGTAGGTCTGATATGTTAAGATCTGAAAAAAAAAATGCGAAAGACAAATGATTTTAAAATATAAAGTGATAAAACATAAAAAACGTCACAATCTTTGTAATATATTTAAATACATCATACTTTCTATAACTACAAAGTTCTGTGTAAAATACAGAAATATATTGTTTGTTCCTGTAATTATAACTTTTAAAATCGAACATTTTCTTTATGAATTAGTTTACATATATTTTTTTTTTTTAATAATTTAACAAATGTAAACGATATTTATGTGCATGTTAATTTGTATATAAGCAGATCATGCAACTACAAAATTTATACGTATGAAATACGTTAGTAATATTCAGAAGTGTTCCAAAATAGCATTCTGTTAATAAAATGCTTCATGATAAATGCAATATTTTGAAAATATGCATTGTTTTCTTTTTAGAAAATATTAGATACTTTGTAAAACATTTGTATATAGAAATACTTTTAATAAGATTAGGATTATATCTTCACTTCTAATTCAACTATATGTATTATATCTTCCATTATAATTCCAGCTTAATAATTCAATACCAAGTTTCTAAGTTCTTCCATCTTAAAATAACTTTCATAAGATAATTCCATTCTCATTTTATAAAATATGAATATCACTTTAGATCATTTATTTTTGTGAATAATCCTGTGACTAGCAACATGCGCATATTATGTATGGAGTATGAGTGAATGTTCCATAAAAAATGTATCTATTTTCATAGAAATCTTGGTAATATCAATGCTTTAAGATGTCTAATGAGCAAAATTACATTTTTTATAATAGCATATAATCAGAGTTTACATCATATCTTCCTTTTCAAATCTTATATAGTAATCAATAAAAAATAAACAAATTGTTAATAAAGAACGTATTATTAAAATTAAATCAAATATAATTAATTATTTAGAAGTATTTAAACTTCTAATGTTTTTTCAAGACTTAATAATTTTAATAGTAGTTATTCTATTTAGTAATTATATATATATATTAATTTAATAATATAATTTTAAAAAATTTTACTTTGCTATAAAATTTTTAAGAATTTCAAATATAAATACATCTTGACAAAATAATTAAAGATACTTTTATAGATTTTCAATAGCTAATATAAAATTAAAAATAAAATAATATTTGCTAACAAATTTTTTATATGTTAAATGTTATACTTCAAATTGAATTATCATTACTGTGTTAAAATAATTATTGTATTATAATTTTTGTGTTATCATTGTTTAAATCTTTAAATCTTAAGTTTTTTAAGTTTTTAATCTATTTTTAGCTTTCTTAAGAAAAAAATATTCTCTAAAAATGAGAATGGTGATATGCGTGTGTGGCGCGATGTATTTTTCAAAGATGATATATCAAATTATATTTGTAAATTATATATACGAAAATATGATGATAAGAACAGGTGACTATTATGTTAAAATTATAGGATTTTAGACATCTTTCATATGCTATAGTAAAATGAAATTATTGTATTAGCGATTATTATCGGGTTACCGAATTGTATAATAAATTATTGGAGAAAATTAATAACATGCAAAAATGCGGGCATTTGGTCACTGATGCAATAAAGAAATGTAAATGCAGTTACAAAATATTTTCTTTTTAGCAAATGTGCCATGCAATATTTCATATTGATAAACAAGCTGGTGCTATGTATATATTCATTTATTGTTCACAAAAATTTCATTCAAAAATTTTAATCATTTAAAATTCATTAGAATATTATTAATAATTTGTTAAAAAAATTAACAAAAATTCACAGAATTAAAGTATTATATATAGCACTAGCTTAAAAATGTTATATTAGCATATAGAAGGTAATATTGTTATATTGTATTTTTTTAAAACATAAATATGTATGTTTATTTTTTCAACTGTAAACTTATTACTTTCTAAATCATGATCAAGTATGCTTTCTTAATCATGAGATTACAGTATTTCTGTTACTACGATTTAAAAAAGAAGATATGATAAAAAAATAGCAAAATTTTACTTGGATAATTTATGTTTTTATTAATCTTTTTTCAATAAAATGAAAAATTTTATAAGACTGTGTATTACTAATATCTTATCTAGCTATTATGTATATTATTCAATATCCATTAAATCCATGATTTTATAAATTTTTATTTTTAATAGTTTATTTTTATATATATATATATATATACATGTAATATTCTAACATATGTAAATTTGATTATTTATTTTATGCATTGTAATTATAAAACATATAAATAGTTTTTATTTCTAGATCTAATAACTTTTTTTGTTTTACTATAACTATCATATTATTTCATAATTTATATAGTTTTATTAAATAGTTTTCATGCAAAAGGTTCTAGAAAAAATAGTTACAGCACTGATATAGAGGTTAAGTACAAAATCACAATGAGCATGCGCTTCTGATTGCTTCTCTTTCCCCGTTCCCCGCAACACCGTTACTATTCTGATTTCCAGTTCGCGTTTGTTGCCCGTGAAGGATGCCTTCTGCCAACCCTAAACTAGAAAAACAGGCCTCTACGGAGACCGTAGATCCTATACGCCAAGCAATTATCGTTATCGAACATAAGATACGGAATCTTGAAAAGCGTAAGGTAAGTATTTGAATAATATGCATGTAAATAGTGTCGAGAAAATTACCTGTCAGTTGATAGCTTTTACGGTGCAATCCGCCATGATTGGATACGCCATGTGCTCACGTTTGAGATTTTGTAGGTATCTGATTATTATATTGTGAAGAGTTAATTACTATTATTATATTTTGAAACTAGAAATTTTTCATTAAAACTAAATAAAAGCAAAATTATTTTTCTTTGTTCAATCAAACATCCGAGTTTGTAATTATGAATCTCATGTCATGGCGGTATCTTCTAAAGAAATGTACAAAACTTTACGTGACACGCTTTCTAGCCGCTACCGGTATATTATATTGTGTAATAATATTTTTCATTTAACAAAATATTATAAATTTAAATATGAAATTTAAATACATAAATTGCATTAAAATACATTTTAATATACAAGAAATTCTTTATTTATCTTCGTTTATAATATTTGATAAATTAATTTTCTGAAAATATACAATTTCATAAAGAAATTAAAAATTTGTATAAAAATTTATTTTTTATATAAAAATAAATCATTACATGTATACATAGATTTTTATTTATTCAAAGTTAACAATCATATAAAAGTAATTCTCTTTCTATGAATTAATTAGTTTGTCTAAATTATATATGTATATGCGTGTACATATACACACATATGCAATATATATAATACCTATATATATTATTAAAAAAATAAATTTTTTCTTGTTTTTTTTTATAAAAATTATTTTTATTTTATTATACGTATTATTTATATATTATAATTCTTTATTATATATAATTAATTTTATTAATTATATTATAATATTTTAATAACTAACAGTTAATTTTAATAATTAACAGTATATGTTACATTTAGGGAAAGTTAGAATCATATAGGGATCTTCAAAAAAATGGAAGAGAATTAAATGCAGATCAGAAAACAGCAGTAGCCAAATATGATGAAGTTTTACAAACATTGGATATTACAAAAGAATTATATAAACAAATTGTTGGAATTGCACATGATGCAGTTAAACAACAAAAAAAATTGGCAAGAAAAGAAGCCATTGAGAGAATGCAACAAGATATTGCAAAGGTAAATTAATTATTAATTAATATTATATATTAGGATTTATAATATAAATAATTTATTTCAGTTTATTAAATGTTTTTTATATTTATTAATTATTTTAGGTGAGAGAAGTTCTTCTTATACAAGATGCATTAATGAACATGGGTACAGAATCTGTAAGAGAAGATTTCCTTGCTGGAAAAAATGGTGCTGTAAAATTATCAGAAGAGGATTTAAAATCTTTAGACAGCTTGTATAATGAAGTTATGATGAAACATCATCGAGAAGAAGGAGAACCAACATTCCTTCAACAAGTACAGAAAGTAGCAGAACATTATGTAGCTATTGTTGATGGAAAACAAAGAGAAGTTGTTGGCACAACTTACAATAAATTAAAGGAAATTATTACTTCTATTAATCAATGTGGGTATTTTGATCAAGTTCATGAAACTGAAGCTGTAGTAGAAGAAGTAAGTATTTATATGTTAATTTGCATTATATATAATATGTTATTTTTGTAATTAATTTATAAACAAAATTAATTAAAAAATTAAGAAAGAAGAAATGACAATAATTTTATTGAAATTTTTATAGGTTACAGAAGCAATTGCAGAAACTCAAATATCTGAAACTCCTGTGCAAGATCAAGTCAATGAAGAATATAATACCAATGACAGACACATTCCACCTGAGTCAATGATTCCAATTCCTAATTTCCCAGTACAAGTTGCTCCTCTTCCTGTTGTTTCTGGCACTACCCCAGTTTCTGGTCCAATTCCTGTAGTTGCACAACCTATTCCTCATCCAGCTGCACCAGTTGAAACATCTTATTACACAAATGCAACAGGATTTGTTCCACAGCCACAACAACAACAACAGCAATCTCAACAAACTCAACAACAACCACCACAAGCTCCCAGAATTAATGATGTCATAGGCACACCAAATTTCTTTTTCTTACAAGAATCAGAACTTGATTCACCAGATGTTACTTCTCAAGCACCCATTGTATCACACATTCCTGCTGCTGTTAATGCACCTATTCCTTCACAAACATTTACAAATCAAAATTTTGCAAATGCACCAGTAGTAGCACAACCAGTTATATATCAGCATCAACCGCCACAGGATATGTCCCACATTCCTGGATTTGCTAATCCTAATCCACCACCACCTATTCCAATGCCACCTTCTCATCAACAACCAAATATGCAGTATAGTCCTCAGCATCCTACAACTTTTCAACAGCAACCCCAACAACAACAACAACAGCAGCCGCCGCAGCAGCAGCAGCAGCAGCAACAACAACAACAACAACAACAACAACAAGCTCCTTCACAACAAGTATCACAACAAGCACAAACTCAGACTTTTGAACATCAACAAGAAAATCAACAACAAACTATTGAAGTATATTACAAATATTATATTACTAATAAAATAACATATTTTA
>NW_006263747.1:253605-259905 GCF_000469605.1 Apis dorsata | reverse complement strand
TTTTTTTTTTTTTTTTTTTTTTTTTTTTTTTTTTTTTTTTAAAGGAAAAAACTGAAGAAAATCAAGATGAAACAACAGCACCAGAATCAGAATTAGAACAACCTAATGAATCCGTAGATTGGTGTCAAATGACTGAAACTAATGATTGGAATCCGACAGATCAATCACAACAATCTGCTCAAGATTCACAACAAACACAACAACAAACATCTCAACAAACTTGGGGTGATCAACAACGTAGTGGATACAGAGGTAGAGGTGGACGAAGAGGCAATTCTAATGGATATAATGGAAGAGGTAGGGGCGGTGGTTATCAACAAAATGGTCGCGGAGGGCAAGGTATATATAATGTATTATATTATTTATTAAAATAAAAGATTTTAATACATTTGATTAAATTATAATTTTATATTTAGGAACATATTATCGTAATGACAGCAACTATCAAAATGGTTATCAACAACGATCTTGGGGAAATAGCGAAGGAAATAGCGGTTATAATTCTGGTTATAAAAGAGGCGGTGGTGGATCAAGAGGTGGAGGTCCACGAGGTGAGCGTGGTATGGATAGAGGTCGAGGACAGTTTCGCGGTCAAAGAGGTGGAAATCGTGGCGGTTATGCGCCTCGTGGTAAACCTCATACGCAACAGTAATAAAATGCGATAGAGTTATGCACATATGAACCATAAATAATGTTTTAAGATCGTAATTCAATTGTCTATTTATGAAAAAACCTAAGTCGTATCTTTAATACGTACAAAAGCTTGGAAAAACTATACCAAGAATTTTAACATGTAAAATAGCAATTTCATTGTTCTAGATCGTTGTTTAATAGTTGTAAATGATTAATTAATTATATTCATTCGATATTATATTCATACATATTAAGCAAATAACATAAAGCATAAAAAATATTAATATATATGTAATTTTAAATTTAAAAAAAATTTCATTTAATCAATGGAATAAGATATTTTGGTATATTTTTTTGCGGCTTAGGATATTTCTTAAATGAGACATTGAATATAAAAATTTTGCATTTGAATTTGGTATCTACAATTATCAAAAGAAGATCTATTAATATTGACAAAGAGTTATACAGATATAACAATGTGATATAAGGAAAGATTAACCAAATTTAGAGGCGTGAACCCACCATGCAAGTATTATTGTGTTGTGACAGAAGGCAGTTTTCACAGGGCAACAACAGCTGATCAACAAAGATTAGAAAAATAATTTTATTATAAAAAAATACAAAAAAAAATGAGAACTCATACAAGCATTTCACGCAAAGACACAAGGATGTATTTAACGAATAACGTTAAAGTAATTACACGAATAGATGAACTGCACGACCATCTCTTTGTCTTGCGGCGCATCGTTCTAGAGAATTTTTTAAAATACCAGAAAAAAGAGGATACAGTGAGCAATGCCTTCTTCTAGTGCTATATATCTTCTTGACTTCATATTCCATTTTCGGTCTATGAATCTATGAAGTATTTAGAAAGTTAAAGTTGTCGAGATTTAGTAGTTGGAAAAATGAAAGATTATAATGTAATATGTGGATACATAAAGATGTTTTTCATGAAACATGTTTCATGATTGCTACTAATTATTTCGCTCCTTTTACTGTTTTTTCTGTGTGATTCCAAAATTCTTTACGGTCGCCTATGCATTTGGCCAAGTAAAAGAGATTGCAGTGCAATGTCAAGTTTATAAAGCAACATTACCTGATTTTTTTTATCGCAAAATATATATGATTATTTTTAAAAAAAAAAAAAGAAGCGATAGTGCGGAGCTTTAGCATGTAAGTCGAGTGTACAATTACTGACTAGAGGTAAAGAAGGCATATTTGTACAATATGCCATTGACAAAAGCCACGCTCACACCGCCAAACACGTGATGAAAAGTATCGTATTGTATTTCGTTTGTACATTTGTGTTTAATCACCTCCATCTACAGTTATGTTCAACTATCCTATGAATACCTATGTATCTTCCAAATAAAGATCTAATTCAACCCTGCTAACTAGCCTACGTATCGTACTCATTGTCGACATGAGAAACGTTTCATTCTTCAGCTTGTTCTCAAATAAAAAAATCGAATAAAGTATTTGATTAATCATATTTTATTAACAATGTCTGTTTTGAAATTTTTTTCTCACTCTTTTTTTAGTAAAATTATGAATATTTATTTTATTTAATTAAGATATGATATAACATATAATAATAAAATAGATATATATAATATATTTAATAATAATAAAATAGCTATTCGAATTTCGCGCTTCTATATCTATAATACTATAGTATTTTAGTTGATTATCGTAGTCAAAATTCGTTTTAAATTGAACGTGGTTAAAATCTTGTTTAATATATGAGTTAATATAATACCGATGATATAAAGCATTTTATTATTTCTAATAAAATTATATATATTAAGTATATATTTTATATTGTGTATGTAATAAAACGCAAATATATCTTTAAAACAATTATAATATAAATATATAATAATAATCGATGTGATTAAGAAGAGGTAATGTTTTTTACTTTTTTTTAAATTCATTAAAATAAAATCAATTATATTTAAAATAATATACATATATTAAAATTATAATTATACGTGTATTATATGTACATTATGAAATTTGTACATATATTAATAAGTTTATTTAGGTTAAGAATATTAATAATTTTTTAATGTTAAATGAAAATTTTTATACAATTTATATTAGAATGATGATTGAAACTGCTTGTGATCCTACAATAGAAAAACATTTTAAAGGACATGAAAATATTATTACAAGTTTATGTTTTCATCCTGAAACTACTCAATTAGCATCAAGTAGTTCAGATAAAAGTATAATATTATGGAATTTGAAAGAATCTGTAAGGGCTTACAGATTTTTTGGACATAAAGATGTAATTTTTGATGTAACTTATGCACCATCAGGGGAAGTGATAGCTACTGCTTCTAGAGATAGATCTGTTATAATTTGGGTTCCTAAAGTTACAGGACAATCTTTAGATTTTAAAGCACATTCAGGTGCTGTTAGGTCAGTACAATTTAGTCCAGATGGAGAAAAGGTATTTATATCTTAAATGATAAATGAGAAATAAATTAATTTTTGATCAAATAAATATATATATTTTTATACATAGTTAATTACTGCATCAGATGATAAAAGTGTTAAATTATGGATGGTATGTCAAAGAAGATTCCTTATGTCATTTGTATGTCACACAAACTGGGTCAGATGTGCTAGATTTTCTTTAGATGGTAGACTTATAGTTTCTTGTAGTGATGATAAAACAATAAAATTATGGGATGTTATCAGTGGACAATGTATTAAATCTTTTAATGATGTAAAAGGTATAATGATATATAAATTATATTTATATTAAAAATGAATAATTTTTATTGTCTTTCTTTTTTTAAAATGTTATAGTTTATTAAGGATTTTTAAATTATAATCAAAAATTTCTACTATTAAATTTCTTATTAGCTTATTCTACACATGTGGAATTTCATCCAAGTGGTTATGTTATTGGATCTGCAAATACAATTGGTTGTGTAAAATTATATGATATACGTACTGGTTCTTTGTATCAACATTATGCAACTCATAAGGGCTCAGTAAATATGATAAAATTTCATCCAAAAGGAAATTTCATATTAACTGCATCTGATGATTCAACAATGAAAGTAAATATTTTTTTTATATTTTGATAATTTCTTTATATAGAATTTATCAAAAACTATAAAATAGGTTTTAGATTTGTTAGAGGGTCGTCCAATTTATACACTTAAAGGACATGTAAATGGTACCAGCGTAACATCAGTAACATTTTCTTCTAATGGAGAATTTTTTGCTTCTGGTGGAACAGATCATCAATTATTAATGTGGAAAACAAATTTTGATAAGGATGATATTGCTCGAAAAATTTCTAGATATTTAGTTTCACCTGTTAAAGAAGTAGAATTAAAAATTAAGGATGAAAAATTACATAAAGATGATGATATATCTGGAGGAGAAGAAGAAATAGAAGTAATAACAATTTTAAGACATTATTTACATACATATATATATATATATATTTGCACGATTTAATATTCATAGCTAATATTTAAATTATAATTTAAAATATTTTATTATTTTAGTCATTAGATGAAAAATATGATATTACAAATTTAAAAAATGGAAGAATTCATTGTGAACTACCAGATACTGGAATTTTAAATGAAAATTTAGAATATAGAGTAATAAATATGAGAAATCAAAGACCTTTTGAAAAAGGTCGTATTGTAAACATATCACATTTATCTAAAGAATCTCCTGATTTAAATAGAGTAACATGTTCAAATGGAATAGTAGATGCACTTAATGAACAAGTACAATCATTAAGTGATGCTGTTACTATTTTAGAACAACGTTTATCAGTATTAGAAGAAGAGTTAAGAAAATAAATTTTTATATTTTATTTAAAAAATTATTTGATTATATAAGTAAATAATAAATATTTCTAAAATATATATTTAAATTGTACTTAATATTTTCTAAAATTAATTTCAAAATAAAAATTTTTTAATTAATACTTAACATATGTTATTATAAAAATAAATTTTTAAGTATTCTTTTTATGCATGATTTGAAACTTTAATGTAAAAAGAACTACATTTAATACAATAATTTTATAGAAGAAAATAAATCTTGAAAATAAATGATATAAAATATAATTAAATATATACTATATTTATTTTTTTATTCCTAAAAATTTGCATGTCTTTCCACTTTTTTTAATAGTCTGTAATATTTCATCAGAAGAAAGTATAGATGTGACAAATACTTTGTTTTCTTGTAGATCTATTTGTACATCATTAACACCTAAAAATTAATTCTGAATTAAATAATTAACCCAATAAATTCTAAAATTTTTAAATCAATTTAATATTTAATATTTGATATTTTTTGTAGTTAGAAATAAAAAATAAAATATAAATATTAAATTATAATATTTCTATTAAAAAAAAATAAAAAATAAAATGTTTTAAAATTTAAATAAAATTTATATATAAATTTTATTAAATGAAAATTCTCAAATTTATAAATATATAATAAATCATACCTTCTTTCTTATTAAGTACATTTGTTACAGCATTGGCACATCCTTCACACATCATTTCTACATTGAATTCGTACACCTTCAATTCACATTATTTAATTAATATTTTATTATTGTAGTAAATTGACAATTTTTAGAAAAGATTACCTGAGATGCCATATCGATAATTGTGAGTTAAATTAACGTATTACAATTTATTTGTTATATATTATAAACACAAAGAATTTTTTTTTATTGAACCGGAAATAACTCTTATCTATTTAAACGATAATGTAATATCTATTTATTGGATATTTAACAAGTATTCAAGATTTATTTGTATCCAATAGCATATTGATTACAATGGCTGATGCTACTTTTTATTAACCTATATGATTAATACTAAATACAATAAAAAATTGATTTTTTATTATTAAAAATATACATTATTTCTTATCGTTTATTAATTTATTAAAAACATACATACATATATAAAAAATATACATGGTGGTAAAATCAATAGAACAATTCACAATTTTGCGAAAGAGGAGGTTAATATGTAGGTAATATAATTCAATCACAACAAAATTTTTCAGAAATTTATAAAATTTAGAAAAAATAACACAATTTTTTTTTTAAAATAACGAAAAAATATATATAATAATAAAATAATTGAATTTTTATTTGTATTTTATTTTGTACTTATAAATATTCAGTATACTTATACAGACATTCAAATAAATTTAATTTTATTATCTCAAATCTTATCATATATTTCTTATTTTATCATTGTTTTTTTTAAAAATAATAATTTTTATTTAAAAATAGATTTTTCTTAAATATTTACATTTGAAAAATATTTTCAGAAATTACTTTTTAATACAAAAAAAAAAAAAAAAAAAAAGTTTAGAAATTAATATTTGAACAATATTTTAACCAAGAAATATTTTATCTTAATGATTATATATACAAGTGAAAAAAATTCATAAAAATTGTATTACTATTGAATAAAAAAAATCTTATCACAGTAATCAGTTTATCCTTTATATAACGAAAATATTTTTTTCTTATACTTCATACTAATTACTATATTACTGAGATACTTACTAATATAATTGTATATTTATTTATAATTTAATTTTGCACATTCAGTCATATATTGCTCTATATCTATATAAATAACTTTTATGTGCTTA
>NW_006263747.1:249322-253473 GCF_000469605.1 Apis dorsata | reverse complement strand
GATTTCTTTAAATTAAATCTTCTTAATATATATACTTAATATATAATACTATATGCATGTATTATTTAGTATATTTTGAAATTTATAAAAAAAATAGTCATAGAGACAAGTAAAGAGATTGTCCATATTAATTTTACGTATAAAACAAGACTAACTTATATTCATATGTTATATATATATATGTGTATATATGTTATATATATATATGTGTATATATATAATTTATTTATTATTAAATATTATATTATATATATATATATTAACATAAGTACATACACTTAAGTAAATTAGATGATATAATGAATATGCTAATTTTAAAATATTTTTCCTTTTAGTAAAATAAAGGCCATGATCTTTTAGTTTCATATACATATTTGAAATATTTTATAATACTTATAATATTTATAATATGTGTTAATGATAATTTGAGCTGATATATCTGAACGTGCAAAAAAGTACAATCAATAAAATTTTGTTATAAATTTCATTGAATTTGTAAAATAATTTATATATATTATTTCAAAAACTATTTATAAAATAATTATATTTTAAAATTTATGTCCTGTTTTCAAAATTGAATGTAAAGATGTTAATAAATATAACTAATTTTTATCTTGCAAAATTGAAATAATCGAAAATAATTGATTAAAAAATACATTATTTGTAAGTGAAATAGTACACTTTAGAATGACAATTTATAATAACAATAAGTTCAACTAAAAATTATCTTGATTTTCTAAATTAATGGAGAAACTACTTAATCTAAAGGACTAACTGGATTATAACCCGATGGTAAAGTATTATGGATCCAACGTCAAAGAAAACTATAAGTATTTTGAATTGCTCTACCACTAGTTGATGATGAACTTTGTTGTTCTGTATTGGTGTTTTGTTGTTCCAGTCTTTCCAATGATTCTGTACGTGTTCTTATAGAACCTCCATATGTGCGCACCTGTATATTATATAAATATTCATTTAACATTTAATTCAATTTAAACAATAATTCGTCAAATTTTATCTTAAATTTTCTGGATTTGCAAAAAATTATTAAATATTAATTATATATAAAATAAAATAATTTTTCATTATTCACAGTAATTAAAATGAACCAGAAATTTTAAGAATATTTTACATATAAAAGCGAGCTCCTTGTCCCACGGTCATATATATTAAGCACCATTATCTCATACATTAATTATAACTCTTTACTACTAAGAGTTATCATAAGTTTTAATTTTGAGAATTTCAATTAAAATACCAATTATATATATATATAATATTTAATTAAATTCTGTTAAATTTCCACATTCGGATTAAAAGTTTGTACACATATGTGATAAAAAATTAATAAAAATATTATAACTATTAAAAATAATATTAATTTTAAAAATTCTATTCAAAATAATAAAAATAATAAAACGTTAACTATATAAAACTTATACTACTAATTAAAAAAAGAAAAAATAAAGCAATTTTTTTATTAATCATAATAAAAGATGCAATAAATATTAAATTATTGAAAAAATACTATTCTTCTAAATATTACATATTATTATTAAATAAATGGAAAAAGTACATGATACAGTGTATATCAAAATGAATGATATGGATAATATGATTGAAAAAATTTTACATACAAAAATGAATTAAAAAAAAAAAGTTAATAAAATTTTGTTATTTAATAACAAAATTTCTATTGAATAAATTAAATTTGAAAATATAAATTTTTAATATAATTAAATCAAATTTTTAAATATAAATGAATTTAAATAAATCATTATTAGATATAAGTCATTAATCAGCAAGATTATAAATATAAAATACATAATAAAAATACATAAAAAATGTAGAATAAAATTTTGTTGTTTAAATCTTTTTAAAGAAATTAAGATTGAAAATGTACAGTCAAATAAACAATGTTTTTCAATTTTAATTTTTTAGAAACAATTAAAAAGTTTTAAATAAAAAAATATTATTCTTTTCTTTGACTTATTTTTGCATGTAGAAATATATTTATTTGCTTATATCATCTAAAACATCATTCTAAAACATTTTATATTATGTATATCTGTATATAAAAAACAATAAAATAATTTATATTAAAAAGAAAAACATTTAGTAACATTTAAATACAAAATAATCCGAATATGGATATATAAATTATTAAAATATTGTAATAATGTGAATATCAATTTAGAATGTATATATTACCAGTCGCACAAAAAAATGGGTGCATCATTTTATTTATTTACTCACTGTCTGTAGATTAGACTTCAGACTGTGGGTGTTGGCCACTCGCGTTCACTCAAGAGGAGTTAGACTTCCACTGCTGACTCTTACTTCTCTTGGCTCTGGAGCAGCTGGAGGTCTTCTTTCTTGTAATTGTTGTTGATTTATTCCAGACATATTATGATGTGTTGATCGTATTGCATGATTTGCCACAACAAATTCTGTGAGAGTTACATCTGCCGTTCCACCAGATTCAAGAGGTATGGCATTCTGACGAAAATGTTCAAGCATATCATATATAGCAGGAAAACAAAGATGCTGAACACGACAATGTCCTTGATCATTTAATGTCATACGTAAATGCTATAATAAAGATTACAAAATAAATTATTTTAAATAGTTTAAAATAGTTAATAGTTATATAAAATAATTTAATTTAAAAAACGTTACCTTTGCTCTACCTTGAAAATTAAAAGTTAATACAAATTCTCCTTTTCTTGTTTCACTTTGTCGAACAAGAAATACACCATGACCATTAGCAGCACTATGTAAAACTAATTGTGCTGCATCTGATCTAGGAAGAGTTCCATGAAACCACGGATATTCTCTTAAACTACTTGATAAATCTAATTCACCATCATTTACATTTACTACAACAAAATTTAATTATTTCTAATATACATATTAGATAATTAGAAATATATAATTTTAAAACTCTTATATATAAATTTATCTTACATTGTTCAATATCTTGTTGTGATGAACATAATTCCAAATTACTATTACTTCTTATACGAAGTCTAGGAGGTATTTCTGGAGGATTGCCACCTATTTCATCTCCATGTTCATGGGAAGTAGATCGGGAACTTTTACTTGCAGAATTAGTTCTTAATCTATCTCCTTCATTACTAATAGCTAATGAAGTATGACCTAAAGATTCTCCAGTAGCCTCTACTCCAGAACTGGGATTAATAGAATTTTGTTGTACTGTACGCATACAATATTTAATAGTAGCTAACCATGATCTCATATCATTCGAATCATGAGCTTCTATTACAAATTCCATATTTTGTGTTTTTAATACAAAAGTATTTTCATGATCTGGCATTTCTAATGCAGTTGTTTCTCTGGCTTCAGTAATTGCAGAACAAAAGACACCACTGCGTGGTTTTACTGCTTTTGGAGGAGAATAAAATTCTAACATATATCCACCAATTGCTTTTATTAAAGCAAGTCTAGACTTTTCCCATTTTTGAGTTCCATCAATATTCTCTCCCATTAAGGAATTAACAATGCCTTCTTTTCTACATTCTACTACAATTTTAGAAAGTTTAGCTTTTGAATGTTTATCTCTACGATGTTCATTATGAGATAATTCCACTTCATCACTTTGTTGTTTATGAAAAAGGCTTTTTCCTTTTTTAAGTCCTTTAAAAGATAAACGACGGAAAAATGGTTTGTGTGATGGTTTTGGTGATATTGCATCTCCATCATGTTCAGAGTAATCACTGAATTCTTCATGAGATGATATACGAATAGGAGCATTATTATTTTGACTTATAGCATTAATATCTCTATCATTAGTTGCACTATGTCTTGTGTCATATAAAGATGGTGATCTGCAAAACATAATGCAATATTTTCATCTTTTTGCATAATATATACATTATGATAAATTTAAAAAAATTATGAAAGCAAATAACAAAATATATCTTTTTCATAATATTATAACATACCTAACTGTACGACGTAGATATTCGTTTTCGAAGTGTTCACAAAAACTTTCAACAAATTTTTTTAAAAAATCATGATGAGAAAGATTTAATCTAGCACTTTCAGGTAAATTTAAACTGACATAGGTACAGAAAGCTTTAGCAAAATCAGAAGCCGAAGCGCGGGCGTGTCTCTCACAAAATTCTATC
>NW_006263747.1:247021-249108 GCF_000469605.1 Apis dorsata | reverse complement strand
AACCGCCGGCGCCGTTGTTGTTGGCGTAGCCGTCGTCGTTACTGTTACTGCTGTTGTTGTCGTCGCCGTTGTTGTTGATATTATTGTACTCGTTGTTGGTGTCGCCGCAGTTATGGTATAAACACTCATTACCGGCGTGTGCCTCACGAAGGGGGCTAAGGACCTCCCCCTGCCACTATACAACCACTACAAAACTCTTAACACAATCGTAATAGTCTATGTATAGAAAGCACACGCGATACACACACACACACACACAGAGAGAGAGATATAATAATAAGTATATATACATATATATGTATATATACCAAATTTTATCGTATGTATGACCAAACACAAGATAATATAATATTGGATATTGTTATTTTTGAATGTAATTAAAATAATTAAAAAAAATAATAATTAAAGAAATGTACTCGTTTTTAAGGAAAAATAAATATTATTTTAGTATTAACTTATTAAGTAATTGATTTTTCTTTTTTATCTTTTACTTTTTTTTCCTTTTGAGAAGAATTATCAATAAATATATTAACAAATTACGATTCGTTTTTGTATTTTCGTTTTTTTTCTATTTTTATAATCAGTATCTAATTCATTTAATTTTCTTAAATTTTGAATAATATTTTTGTCTCATGAAAATATTTTTACCAACATTATGAAATATGGAATCGTTAAAACTACTAGCGCAATCTATCTTGAATGTAATGCAATGCGTATAAAAAATTATAGTACAAAAATGTTGACAAAAATAACAGTTTTATAGAGATTTATAATTTAATTATTTAATTAAAAAGTGATTATTTAATTACAATTTGATTACAAAAAAAAAGAAAGTGATTATTTAATTGATTATTTTTGTTTGCATAATATTAATTTTCTACATGTTGCTTATAGAAATCTCGGAACATTTGTAGCAATATCTCAAAATGATATTAACCATCTTATTTATAAATAGAACATTATTTTACGAAAAATTATTTTTTTTTGAAAAAATTAAAAAATTAATCTATTTTGTGCCCGATTTAATAAAGGTATGTATAAATATTATTCGCATGTTATCAATTTTATAAATATCAATTTTAATTTTATAATTATTTATTTTATAATATTAATCTTATAATTATCAATTTTAAAAATAATTAGAAAATATTATAGAAAAAATGAATTAAAAATTTGAAATTAATTTATATTAGTGAAGTTGACTGCTTTATAATATGTAAGAATTTTAATCCAATTCAATTCACTACTCGCGAATATTGAAGTACGTTAGCATAATCTGATTTTTTTTTTAATTTCTTTTTTCAAATTTTTTTATTTCATTGATATATAACATATTGCATTTTAATTTATGTTATATTGTTCTGTTTTACAGTTACAATCCGTGGTTGCACTGCAATGAATACTAAAATTTTCTAAAATATATTCGCAAAATTATTTGCAATGAAAAAATTCACAATAAAATTTCTAAAAAAACAATATTTTTATAAATTATAATGATATTTTTTATTTTTTTTTTATTTTATTTCAACAATGAATAATATATATTAATATGTATAATGTATTATCTTATTGGATTTATTCAAATTAAATAATTGTATGAAATAAGAATATAATTTAAATAGTAAATAATTTTATTATACATAATATTATATCATAAACAATTGATCAATAGTATTTATTAAATTTTGATTGACATGTAATTTTTTATTTTTGATTATTTATATTTTTGTATTTTTTTAATTTATATATAATATGTCATAAATTGGTTTTGGAAGATAATCACTACATAATGCTTGTATTCTTTCTTTACGTGACACTGGTGTATATCTTCTCATTGGAAAAGTTTTTATTACTCCATCTATTAAAGCTCTAATTACTGGTGTTATATCTACATCTATTTCTTGTGTATATTTTTCAAGAGCCAACATTTCTTTTTGAAATAATTCTTGTCCATATTCTTTACGAGTTTGAGGGTCCAGTTGAATCCACATTTCTCTAGCTTGTTCCAATAATGAGTTATTATCTTTTAACCATGCATTTCCTGATACATATTCACCAGTTTCTACAATAACTACATCTACTCCCCA
>NW_006263747.1:230345-246799 GCF_000469605.1 Apis dorsata | reverse complement strand
GCCTGTATTATATATATATATATATATATATATATATATAATTATATATAAAAGATTAAAATAAAACAATGTATAAATATTTAGAAAATATGTAAATATGTTTAATTAATATTATATATGTGTGTATAATTATTGATAATTTTAAATGATCTACCTTAACTGCACAATAAATGCCTCGAACAGGACTTGGTATACGAGCTAAAAGACTACTAACTAGTACAACACGACCTTTTGATCGCCTAATTAGAGGTAAAAATACCTTTAAATAAAAATTATTTTATTGATATATTTAATTAAATATATACTATAATATATAATTTTTAATAATGTATTAATATTAATTTACCTGAGTTAATCTAGCAAGGCCAATAAAATTAATATCTATACTGCGTTTTAATACAGAAGGAGGTACCCATTCACATTCACCTAATGTCACCCAAGCAGCAGCATGTACTAATGCCCATAAACCTATTATAAAATATTCATTAATGTTAAATATATATTAATAATAAATATTTATATATTTATAAAGAAATATAATTTTAAACCTGGAGCACCATCTGGTAAGTTTTCATTTACATAAAGAAATGTTGAATGAATATCATGTTCGCTAGTTACATCTAATTGTAATATATGTAATCTACCAGAAGCTTCTCGTCTTAATTTTTGCATTATTTCTTCATTTTCAATTTTTGTATTAAAACCAGCAAATACTGTAAATCCCTTTAAAAATAAATTTTATTTTAAAATCCCTTTAACTATAATATATACACTAGAAATAAGTAATAATAATTACAAAAAAACTAATATATGATATATAATTTTACCAATTCATCTAATTGTTTGCTTAAAATATATCCAACTCTTGAATCACAACCTGTAATAAGAATTGCTTTTCCTGCAGCAGTTACCTAGAAGATTATATTTTTAAATATTAATATTGTAAGACATATATTTATATTAAAATTTAGAAATAATTATCAATATAATTAAATAAAAGAAAATAAGTAATAGTATGTAATTTTATAAATAAATAAATATATGTATTTTAATAACTCACCTTTAAATTGTGGTAAAATAATGTAAATCCTATGGATATGACCAATAATAAAAGAAAAAGTACAAAACTAGATGTTTGTGATATACTTAATGTATTTAATATAGTTGCTAAAATAACTGCAATTGCATGTGAAAATGCAATTGGAAGAAGACATCTTTCTGCTAATTCCCATGTTTGGCTATCATCAGGTTCTTTACTTCCACTTGGTAAAGACATTTTTAATTTAACTTTATGATATTTTAAAAAAATTTAATTGATAACATTCAAATGAAATTTGTGGTTCTACTAAAAGCCCTAACTGGGCTAACTCTGAGCTAACTTTAAACTTAAAGCAGTATCTAGTCTCATTGATCTAAATTTAACTACAGTGCTGTGTCTTAAATTCACAAATTCTTGCAAAATTATATATTTTATATAAAATGTAATTATATTCTTTTGAATTAGCGGACTTAATATATCATACATAAATATATATATATATATATATACATATAATATTTTAATAAATGTATATATTTATATATACATTTTTTATATAAATATATATTTTTTATACAAAATTAATTTTATCTAATTATATTTGATATACTTTTTGATATACTTTTATATATAGTTTTATATATAGTTTTATATATAGTTTTATTATTATGCAATATATACATATTATTTTCATTACAAATATTACATTTATTAATGATAAAATAATATAAAATTTAGATATTTTTAATATAATAACTAATTTACTTTTTCAAAAATGATTATTTTTAATGTTATATTATAATATAATTAAAACTTTTATGTAATAAATATAATTTGTTCTTAAATATTATTATTTTATATAAATAATAAAATTGGACAATGAAAAAAAATTTTCAAATTAAATTACATTTATTCTATTGGAACATATATTATGTTGAGTTATGAATGAGAATACTGCATTCTAACGTAAACAATTCATTTAACGACAATAAAAAAATGATTACTAGAGTGGGGTAAGTTATTGATTTCTGTGTAGGTGCCATGTTGGGAGGGAATACTATGGTGGGTGTCTCTTGGACATACCATACGCAGTAGTCTACAGAGAATATAAATAGGAGGGGTAGTTGCACCATTGACCCAGTGTTGAGTTGACATACGGTCAGTTCAGTCACTCGAACGAAATTCATTTTACGTCTTTCAAATTTTATATGTGTATGTAAATTGTTAATAACCGTAGTAAAAGTCCTTATAAAATCAACAATCCAATGCAATCCAAAACACTGCCCTTTCTTACTTATCTTCCAATTTTACAATTTTACACCCAAATTATCAGCATGTATTTAGTATTTTAAGTATTCTGCAAACATTTTTCTAATAAAAATTTAATGGACATTGGTGATATCCATTATTGAGTGAATGTGAATCTTGTGTTACGATTTAATTTAAAAATATTAATAAACATCAGTAATATTAATAAACCAATGTGCAACGATAATCAGGCCTTAGTAACGGTCAATCTTATTAAAGAAAGTAAATTTTTGATGACATAAATTTTATATATTTGATTGACATTTGATCGAACGACAAAAATACAAAATTAAATTAAATTTCTTTGTGAGCAATTTTCAGATTATTTTTTTATTTAAAAAAATATGTCAGAAACAGCAGGAATTTCGCAAGGATTGGGAAATCCTTATAAAATTGTTGATCATACTAGAGAAAAACGAAAGGGAATCACTGCTTCTTCTTTAAAAGAATTAATTAGTATTGCAAGAAATCGTTTATCTTTACCTTTAGATGCTGAATTAACAATTGTTCTAGAACAAGATGGTAAGATAATATTTTTGTTTTTAGCAATATAGATTTTATTTATAAATTAACAAATGAATATTACTTTCATATTAGGAACTGAGGTAGATGATGAAGAATATTTTGCCACATTAGAAAGAAATACTAGTTTAATGGTTCTATATGGAAATCAGAAATGGGTGGCAGCAGGAAGCAATAAAGCTGCTTCTCGTTATATAGTTGTTGATGATGTAGACAATATAGAATGTGGACAAAGAAGAGATGAAATTAGAAGGCGTCGACCACCAATAGAAGCATTAGTCTCATCATTGCATGGAGATCCATCACATATATCATTACTTGATGGACATAATTTAGAATTGCTCAGTGATATGGATCCAGATAGTGTAGCTGATATAGTGTCTGGCAATATGTAAGTATATATATATATATAAAACTATAAAAATTTTATTACTGTTTTATTTGACAATATTTATTACATATCATTACATATCATTACATATTATTACATTTCTTTATTATTTATTCTATTTTTATATTAAAAGATTTATTTTATATAAAATATTTTAAAAATTTTTGGGACAAATTATAAAAAATGAAAAAAAATTTATATATATATATAAAGTTTTGCAATATATGTTCTATTAAAAACAAAGTTATAATAATTAAATATATAAAATAAGTAAATATTTTATACATGAAAGATAGATATTAATGAATTCTCTATTGCAATATGAGAAATATTATTATATAAATGTGATAATTTAAATATTTTTCCCACATAAATCTTACACAAAAATATCATTATACTTTTTATTTACAAACATTTGACATTTATACAAAATAATAATTTAATCAATGAAGACTAATTATTATTAATAACTATTAACTATTAATAAGAATATTAATAATTAAATCATTATTTAATAATAAATTGATTATATAAATAAGATAAATAAATTTGATTTTCTATATATTGGAATGAAAAATCTATTGCTATCTATTTTGTATTATAAAATATTTATTGTAAAACTTTATAATCATTTATATTATTTTTTTTTTATTTTTACTATAAGTTGTCAACAAATCCTATATAGTAAATAATATGAAAGATTTAAAAATTAATTTAAAATGTTAAAATATATGATATTATGATATTATTAAATTATTATATGATATAACATCATTTAATTAAATTATTTTAGAATATTTTTAGAACAATTAAAAGAGGCTTCTGGCAGATTCTTGGCTGAAAAACGACAAGCTCAAGGATCCTTGGATGTTCTTCAGATGTGTGCAAGTGGTGGAGAAATAGAGCGAGCGTAGGCCATGTGGGGGGTGGGCGCCCTCACATTGGCTAATATGTATCGTGTGCGACGTCGCATATTTTATAAAGGTCGCCAATTACAACAAACTTTAATCCTTTTCTGGAATTGAGCCCATCATTAACATTTATAGCGTTTACAAAGTTTATTACGCTATCTATCATCATCGTATTACTCATAACAATTGAATGTTTGCATTCTTAATGAAAATCTTAAGATTCTTATGCAAAAATTTGAAAGCAATGAAAAAAAATGAATATAGGAACTAATAAGTTCCTAATTTTGATGAATAGTCAAAATTTATTTCTGAAATTTGCAAATATTGCTAAATATGTGAACATTTAAATTTATTAATAAGAAAATGGGAAATCAATGCTTGAAATTTATAATATGAGTTAATATTATAATAATGAATAGTTTTATATTTCGTTAATAGTAATTATTTTTTGATGTTATTTTTTAAGTTTATAGTATAAATATACTTTTCTAGCATTATTTATTTTGTAGAATATGACATGAGAAATTGCTTTAATGCAAAATGAGATCTTAAATACACATGCATAGTTAAATATATGCAATTTAGCCATTAAATAATCTGAATGTATTACATAAACAAAAGTTATATAGAAATATCATGTCAAAGAACACATTCCGTCACGATGTTGTCATATCACTTAGTAAAAAGGACGACTCGTTTGATTTATGAATTTTTGTATGTAGATATATTATATCAAGATTTAGTTCAACAAAGATTAATGAAATGTTTAAGACTGAATTTATAGAAAAAGAATGCATCCTCATTATAATCATCAATTCATTGTACACTAAATTTAGCATGATAATAGGAAATATCAATATCAGCTCTTTGATACCAAAGTCATGCATTTGATAAGAAAAACTGCAAAAAAAAAAAAGAAAATATACAAGTGTTTCTGAAAAGATTATGCATATGCGAAATAATATATATCAAAATAAAATTTATTATTATATTTATGTTATTTATATTACTTATTGCAAGAAGAAAATCAAATTTTTAATGTTCAAAGATGTTAATTATTTAACATTTACATAATTATATTTATATTAATAATTATATTTATTCTAAATCGTGAAAAAAACAAAAATGCTTATGTTTATTCTTTACAGAAATACTTTAAACAAAACATCGTGACATTCTTTGATATATACCTTAACATCTGAATATTATAAAATAATTACATTTACTGTCATTTGGATATTTAAAATGCAACGATCAGCATAGATATATTAATAGCATCCAAATGTGTCAGTAATTACAAATTTGTTCTGTATATATATATAAAATTTCTAATGGTCTTTCTTTGTGAAACATTGAACAAAGTAATATTTTACTTAAATTTTAAGACATATTAGAAAACAGTTGATATATTTAATAGAACTGCCAATTAAAGAAAACAATTGATGCTCAATAATATCCCACCCACCATGTCCTTTAAAAATACTGATTTTTTAATACTGATATTTAATATATACTAAAACAGTATTGCTATTATTATTATTATTATTATTATTATTATTATTATTATTATTATTATTATTATTATATTTTTATTATTATTATTATTATTATTATTATTATTATTATTATTGTTGTTGTTGTTGTTGTTGTTATTATTATTATATTTTTATTATTATTATTATTATTATTATTATTATTATTATTATTATTATTATTATTATTATTATTATTATTATTATTATTATTATTATTATTATTATTATTATTATTATTATTATTATTATTATTATTATTATTATTATTATTATTATTATTATTATTATTATTATTATTATTATTATTATTATTATTATTATTATTATTATTATTATTATTATTGTTGTTGTTGTTGTTGTTGTTGTTGTTATTATTATTATATCAATATTTTCATTACATATTTGAATAATAACCTTACAAAACAAAAAAAGTATATTTATACATATTAGGTTTTAATAGAAGATACAAAATTTTCTTTTATAAGTTGAAGCAGTGCATTGGAAGCATCCCTTGTTCGATTGCAAGCGCTACGTAATTGAGAGACAGCTTCTTGAAGAATAAGTTCACTTCTTAACAATTGCTTATTAACAGTTGTTAATTCTTGAGTGGCAGCACCAATTGTTTCATCAACCATTTGTATAAGATCCTTATCCAAAGTTTCATTGCATTCATCTGTTTTATTATAAATATGTCAATTGAAATGTTAAATATCTTTTATTAATTAAATTAGATATTGTATATTATTTATATGTATAAAAATATTTAAAATATATACTACATGTTCTAAATAATTAAAGTTTTAGCTGGAATAAAATAAGCTTGAGTCTAGAAAAAATATTTACATTATTCCGATTATGTTATAATAAATTTTTCTGCGCCAAAATTATTATATAATACTTTAGCAATAGCAATACATATTGTATTAAAAAAATATTAATAAAATGATGTTGACAAAAATACATCTATTTAACTGTTTTTGAAATTAATAGCATTAATATTTGAACTTACGTAATTTCTTATGAAGCAAACTATTGTATTTTATGGAACATTTTTTTGATTTTGGTATTTTCATTTCTGGTATACAAGTTATAGCATCAACTGCTCCACTAACACTGCTTAAACTTGTTCCATCTAATAAATATTAGATTTAATTTTACATTAGATTTAAAAAAAGTATTATAAAATATATTTATTGTTTATATTCTAAATATCTTTTATATTTTTAAATATAAAATCATACCATCATCTGATTCTGGAGCTTCACCAGAAATAATTGTGCCACAATAATTGGGAGTTCTTACAAATGGAAATCCTATACCCTGTAGAAAATATAATTTATTCATTTCATTTTCTTTCTTTGTATATAATATAATTTTAACATACAGTAATAATGCTTGCACTATCATCATCAGATTCTGGTGCTTCACCCGAAACAACAACAGCTTTCAAATCCATATTGAAGAAATAAATTTAGAATTTTTAATTTAATTGCAATAATTCAAGATTTTTAAACTTTTATGTCAATACATATTTTAATAATGAATAAGAAAATTTGAAATAATTGATAAAAAGGCTGTAAAATTATAAAATTAAACACTTCAAGATAAAAAAAATTTATAATTACAAATAAAATTATTAATATAACTTTCATATAATCATTACATTACACGACGATTAATTTAACCTAAGTCTTTACTCATAATTATAGTATAGCTTATATAAATTTAATTATTATTTGTATTCACTAGTTATTATTTTATTATATTAGATTTTTATTATATTATATAAAAATAATAAATATAATATAAAAACAATATTTATTTATTTTATTTACTCTTATAGATATCTATGAACTATAACCACAATCTAATATTGTTTCAGTATATACTATGTATTTATCAATATATAGTACTTTCAATTTTAGGAAAAGTATAATAAATTGAGATAATTATATAATTTATATTTTTAATAAATTTGGCAATCTGTATTTTTTTATAAGATTTTTATATATGTATTTACATATATACATAAAAAAAGTATTTACATGAATTATTAACTAAACAAATAATTATATATTAAAATTAATTATAAAAGTACATAATTTATAATTAATTATAATTATAATTAAAGTATATAATTACAATTACAATTAACCACGTAAAACATCTAATTCTTCTGGGGTAACATGCATTCTTAATTCCTTTTCCCGTATCATATCTTGAATTTGTGTCAGAAGTTGAGGTGCAACTTCAGCTGCATCAATATAAATACTTCTAGCCCAAGGACATAATGCAACACTTTCGTGATATACTTCTTCTCCTTTTTTCTCACATAAGTTATATTCTCTAAGAAGAAGCATATATAATCTCCATAATAGGGGGCAATTTTTAATTGTTGATATTCTGTAAGTTTAATATTTTTATTTTTTTAAATGTTTTTTTTGCGAATTTTTTATATTGCGAATTTATATAAATTATTTAAGAACCTACTTTGCAAGTGTATGATGAAAATAGAGTAACTTATTAATTGCTGCATTCATACTAATATAATCTTTAAGCTCTTGTAACTTACGAATACGTTTTCGATTTGCTAAACATATAGCAAATGCTTTCCATAATTGAAGTTTTGTCATTCGACTATTACTTTTCCATATAGGCAATTCACTCTGTTGAAGAAATATTATGATTTTTGATATTATGATTAATAAATAATATTATAAAAAATATTATTATACTTACTTCAATACATGCAAATACTGAAAGAGCAAAAAAATTATTTGGGTATAAATTTAGCATATCATCTAATTTTATTTTTAAAAAATTTTCATTTTGAATTTGTTTACAATATAATTGTAAAAGTGCTATTTGACTTTCTTGCAATATTTCCTGTAATGTATAATATATTAAATACATAGAAAAATTTTTATTATTAATTTTATTATTAACAAAGAAGTAAAGTTTAATACTTGTATATAATGTTGATTCTTGTAATGATTTATGCACTTTTTAAATATATTTATTATATTATTAATATCATGATCTTGTACGTATAATAAATATGCATAACATACAATTATATCACATTTATAATTTGGTAGAAAATATGTATTTTCTTCATTCTCAAAAGAATCTTCTTGTAAAAAAGTTCGTATACAATTTTCTAAATATTTTTCTACTTGTAATAATTGATTTTCATTTGTTTCTGGTATTATTTGTTTCATTAAATTTAATATTAATATTTTATGTGTTTCCTTATAAGTTTCTAAATTGAGTAAAGTTTCAATAAATGTTCGATATAAACTTAATAGTGCTGACTTCTCTTCAGGAATACAAATTAAAGAAGGACATGTATCTTGTGATTTAATGGCCATTTCTAAAATATTCACACAATTATCAAATTTTCCCATTTCTTTTTCTATTAATGCATATTCTCTATAGAAATGTAAATTATTTCTATTTTCATCTTTTTTCAAGAATTCCTTTAATGTTGTTTTTAATTTTTTTCGTCTGTAAAAAATATATAGAATATTTATATATTATATTTATATACTTATATACTTATATATATACTTATATATAAATATTTATATACTTTTTTTATTTATATATAAAATATATTATTTATATATAAAATAATATGAAATGAATCTTACTTATTATCATATTTTAATATATCATCTTTCTGAAGAAAGATAAGTAATCTTTCAAATCTTAACCACCAAACATATATACTAGTACGTTGCAAAGAAGGTAAATTTTCAGCGATTGTAAAAAATATTTCGCGTATAAAATCTAAATATGATTCTTGTGCAGGATGAAACATAAGATATTGAGGACCTGACGTTAAATGTCCTTCAAGTATGCCATTTAATAATTCTTTTCTTTGGCTATATCCGCTCATTTCACCTACCATAGGGCAAGCAAATGGAAGCAATATTTCTGAAGTTTCTACACCCCAATCAAATTCCTCTAATATTAATGTCTAAATATATATAAAATTTCAAAAAAAAATATTATTTAGTTTATAATGTAATTATTAGAATTTGTATTAAAAATTCGGAATTGTATATCTAATTAAATATACCTTTAACATATAATCTCGTGTTGGTAATAATGGTACTTTAAGTAAGAGTAATGTATGAATTGCCATTCGAAAATTTAAATTTCTTGAAAGTATTGGATGAACAAAATCTGCAACATCATCTGGTAAAATAAATCTTCGAGAATCGCCAACTAGATCTAATTCATTTTTACTGACGCTAATCCAATGACAATTTTCTCTTAATGACTCTGTTCTTTGCCATAATTGATTTAATGGTAATCTTGACATTAATATTACTTCTTCCATTCCAACTATAAATTAATAAAAATAATAAGATAATAAATAGAATATAAATAATATATTTTGGATTAGTTAGATAAGATATCTTACTTAATTTTTTTTCATCTATTGTTTTTTTGAAAGATAAACTGTCTTTATCTAAATTAAGATTTAGAATGAGATTTAAACGCATTGTTTCCCACATTTGTTCCCAAAGTCCAGTATGTCGTAAAAATGTTAGACACCAATACATCATTTCTATTCATAACACATTAGAAATTATTATTTTATATAATCTATTTTATATAATTAAAATAATGAAATAATTTATAATTTTTTACATACGTAATAATCGTTCATCATATACTCGAGGATTTGTCCTAGCTTTTTGTTTTAAAATACAAAAGCATTTGGAATATAAATCTAAAACTTTTGGCACTGTACACATTGCTACTGAAGCTTGAGTAGTCATAATAAATTCTTGCCATAAAGTAACATTTCCTGAATCTTTATTGACAAAGGTTTCAAGTTGTTTTGAAAATTCGTCAGCAGGTAAAAGTTCTCCCATAAGAGATAACTTTAATTTTAATAAAATTGTGGATTCTAAGTTTTTTTCTAGGGCTTTTTCAACAATAGCTAACTTTTTTAATGTTATTGCTCTATGAATATCTTTTGTTGTTTGATATTGTTGAAAATATCCTAATGTATCCTAGAAAAAAACTATTTGTAATATATTCTATAAAAAAGTTTTGATAAATTAAATTTTAATATTCTTCAAATAATAAAACTAATTTTAATGAAAATTATTTAATATATATTTTATGGAATATTATTATTATTATTATTTAAATAAATTAATTTTTATATAAATTATATATATTGTTAAATTTCTTACTTAAAAAAAAGCAATTAATATATTTAAACTATTTTTAAATCTAATGTTTTTTGGAAAATTCCAAAAAATATGTTTTCATTTTTAAATTTTTTAGTTTTTTTTCATATAGATTTTGATATGTAAATATAATATATATGTATATTACATATTTTTCTTAAAGTTATATTAAATATATTATATTTCTTATTATAAATGTAAATATGATATACCTGAAATTCTACATATTCAAACCATAATTGAATATCATTTGGATTATTTGTTAATTTTTCATTATATTGTTTAGTTTTCATTTTTTGTAATTCTTCTAATTTGATGTGCCATGAAGGGATCTCCTCTTCTTTAAATGAATTAGTAATAGATTCTCTTTTAATAATGGTATCTTTTTTCTTGTTTTTTTCTATATAGTCAATATTTTTTACATAATATCTTTCATAAATATGTTTTTTTAATTGTTTGTGAGAAACAAAACCAAGAGAACTCTTTTTAATATTATAATATGGTCTAATTCGAGAATAAAGAGTTTTAATAGTATAATTTCCCTTATCTTTATACTTATCTTCAAAATATACATTTTTTACATCTTTCTCATATTCTGATTTTTCATATGTATTCTTTTTTTTATCCTTTTTTTTTCTTTTAATATGTATAGTTGGTTTTTTTTCCTCCAATGTAAGTTTTTCTTTTTTTACAATAGTAGTATGTAAAGTTTCTTCTTTATGCAAATAAAAAGTTTCATCTGAAGAATCTGAAGAAACATCAAAATTATTAGATGAAATTTGTTCTAAACAACTGGAATTGTATAACCAACTGGTTGAGTCATTTTCTGTAATTAGAAATAAATATTGTATCATAAACTATTTTATAATTGATATTGATTTATGATGCATTTCAATAACCTTTTAAAAAATTGTTTGATTCATTGGATATTGTAGATTTATTTTCTTCAGAATAAGCTGGAAATAAAGACATGTTTTATAAAATTTATATTGTTAATGGATTTAATTAAATAAATAACATTTTATTTCTTAATAGGTTAAACACATCAACTGCTTTAAAACAATTCAATAATACTGTAAAATTTTTGTCTCTCTCTCTCTATATATATATATATATATTTCAGAAAATTTATACAATGCTTATATAAAGCGTTTGATGATTGGTTGAAATAAATACGCGGCAAAAAAAATTTGAATCGTATTATAAGATTAATATTAGTTATCGCGGTAAAAAACAGGTTTTGTTAAATTCAAGGATGAAAAATGATTTTAATTGTTCGACTGATAACTACTTTAGAACGTATATAAGTACAGTCTGAACAAAACGATGAAAGAGATAACATAAATACGTCGTCCATCTTGAGAAATCTTGAATTATATAATTTTTTTATTTTTTATATAAAAATTATTCTATTAAATATAGAAGTCATAAATCATATTAGTTTTTATTAATTACGTTAAATGTTTCGAAAAATTAATATTACGAAATCGTTTTTCGGTGTTGTGTATTCATCTACAGAATCATCTGTTGCACCATATGTTTCACGTAGAGTAAGTTTTTCTGTATATCGAAAACATTAATTATTTTTAAATAATATTTATAAAAACTATACAATTTATTGCGTGACATCTATTGCAGAAAATTTACAAAAAATTATATGTATTTTATTTAGGTTCAGCAATTTAGAGATCATTTAAATAATACGCACAATGATATACTCACAGATTCATTTGGAAGACGTCATACATATTTACGTATTTCGATTACCGAACGTTGTAATCTTCGATGTAAGTAATATTTACAGTTTTAATAAAATAATTTTGTGATATGTTATATATGTTATAGGCTTATATTGTATGCCAGCAGAAGGAGTTAAGTTGACAAAGAATGATGGTATTTTAAGAACAGATGAAATAATTAAAATAGCTGATTTATTTGTAAATGAAGGTATAAATAAAATACGCTTAACTGGTGGTGAACCAACTGTCAGAAAAGATATTGTGGATATTATTGGTAAATTATTTTATATGTAATATAGTTATATGATATATACATGTTGATTTTATACCAATAAAGAATATAATTATTATAGCTGGTTTGAAACAATTATCTAATTTAAAACAAGTTGCAATTACTACTAATGGATTAACATTAACACGTCAGTTACCATTTCTTCAAAAAGCTGGATTAGATGCAATAAATATTTCTTTAGATACTTTACAAGAAAATCGTTTTGAACAATTTACCCGTAGAAAGGGATGGTCTAGAGTTATGGCTGCAATTGATTTAGCTATTCAATTAGGTTATAATCCAGTAAAGGTGTGAACTAATTAAATGAATTTATATAATATAATTATATAATATATATAATAATATAATTATATGTAATATTTATTGTAGGTGAATTGTGTTATAATGAAAGATTTCAATGATGATGAGATAATTGATTTTGTTAATTTAACAAAAAATCGTCCAATTGATATACGTTTTATTGAATATATGCCTTTTCAAGGAAATAAGTGGAATCAAAATAAAATGGTTTCCTTCGAGACTATGAAAAAATTTATTAGAGATATATATCCTAATCTTCAACGTCTTCCAAATAAGTACAATGATACATCTAAAGTATATAATTCAAAAAATTTCATTAAACAATTTAATTTATATATGTTATAATTTTTATATATTTTATTAAAAATTTAATTTTTTTTTATAGGCGTACCATATACCTGGATTTACAGGACAAATTGGATTTATTACATCGATGAGTGATCATTTTTGTAATTCGTGTAATAGATTAAGAATAACGGCAGATGGAAATTTAAAAGTTTGTTTGTTTGAGGGAAAGGGAGAAATATCTCTTCGAGATGCGTTACGTAGTGGAGTATCTAATGATATTTTGAAAAAAATGATCGGACAAGCGGTGCAACGTAAAAAAAAGCAACATGCGGGTATTAAGTTTTATTTTTAATTTATATAATTAAAATAGGATTATATAAAATTACTTTGTATAATAAAATATTAAGCTTTTTATCAGGCGATAACGTTTATATCTTTTTGATAATACGTATGTTTCAGGAATGTTCAATCTATCCCGCATGGAAAACAGGCCAATGATTTTGATTGGGGGTTAATTAACATAGTATAATAATTAATATAATATTATAAGAATTGAATATTAATATAAAATAATGTATTAATATTTTAAAAAGAAGCACAAACGTTATCGCTCGAATTGTTTATAATCAATGATACAATTTTAAAAAGATTATAAGCTTAATTTTATTTGTTTGTGCTTACAGTTAAAAAGAAACATATTCATCTTAAAAGTTACAAAGATATAACGAAACAATATATAATGGATTACATGGGACTTCGATTTAAAAATGATATAAGTATAAGAGTATTTTCCTCATTATCACATGTAGATCAAAGTGGTAAAGCAAGCATGGTAGATGTAGATTCGAAAAATGAAACTAAACGCATCGCAATAGCAAAGGGAATTGTACAAGTTAATTCAAATATAAGCAAATTGATAGTTGAGAATAATATAAAAAAAGGCGACGTATTATCTGTGGCACAATTGGCAGGTATCATAGCAGCGAAACGTACTTCTGATTTGATACCTTTATGTCATCCACTTCCATTATCTTATGCAAATGTATCCTTACATTTAAACGAAAAATTACATCGCATAGAAATCACGGCAGAAGTTAGATGCACTGGAAAAACTGGTGTAGAAATGGAAGCTTTAACAGCCGTAAGTATTGCGGCTCTAACAATTTATGATATGTGTAAATATGCAACTTCCCCCAAATATATAAAAATAACTGATATCGAATTAATTTCAAAAACTGGTGGTACAAAAGGTGATTTTTTTAGAAAATAAATATTTTAATAGTATATTATTATACACACATAACATATGCATAATATAATATATAATATAATAATATTATAATAATATAATATAATATAATAATATATAAATTTTGTATCTATATATAATCAATAAGGATTTAAATAATTATACAATTTATTTTGCTCAATATCCATTGAATTATATATAATTTATATATAATTATATATAATTTTACATAATTATTATTGGTAAAAAAATTATTAAAGTATATGAATTTTATCATGTTTTGTATTATAAAAAAATTATATGTTATACTTATGTAACTTATGTACCTGCAAGCATAAAAAATAACGATATTCATACTATATTTTATTACTAAATTAATATATATAATAAGAATATATAATAAGAAATATTTCTTTGATTTCATTGAATAATAATTTTGTTAAACAATTTTTGAATTATTAAAATATAAAAAATTATTAATTTAATATTTTAATCTTTAATTTAGAACAATTTTAATTAAATATCATTTTTTTTATTTCTTTAAACTTTCGAAAATTAATATGATAAAAAATTTTTGAATATATTTGATTTTAATCTTGATAAAGATACAAAATCTTAAGAATAATTAAAGTGCGATTAAGAACAAATAAATGTATCGTAAAAAAGATTATAAAACTAGATTGAGTCGTTGGCGCAATCGCAAATTAGAAATATCGCGAGGCGCCACTGCACTCTGATTTTAACCTTTCCCTTCCCTCGAATAGGAGTAGCTTTCAGTATTGAAAACGCTATCGAAGCGCGCTGTTCTCGAAGGTGTTTCATTATGTTTTCAATGATCGTAAAAAATTAGTTGAATTAATAAATTTTTTATATATTTTTCATTTTATATTATTTTTTAAATAAGTATAAGAATATTGAATATTACTTCTTTTTCTATGAATAAATCCTATTTGTTATATGAAGATAACAAGTTTTTTTGAAATAAAATTTATTTCTTCATTGAATATGTGCAATTTTATTTTTTGATTTTTATTTTTTTCTTTTTTGTTGATCGAGATTTCTATTACTTCAATGATAAAGATTGAACGAAATCATATATAAAATTGTAATATAAAATTGTAATATAAAATTGCATAAAATTACAATTACAATTATTATCTCGCGACGGAATTAAAACATTTATGATTTATGTGAGTGAAAATTTATTTCATTTATATTATTTGTAAAAAGTTAAAATATCATTCACATGACTATCTCGAAGAAATTATTCAGGAGGTGGAGAACGAAAAATTATAATGATCAAGAGATGATCGAGAGATCATCGATAATTTTTGAAGATTTGTTAAAATTTGAAAGAAACGAAAAGGGCAACGAATGAAGATGAAAGAATTTCATACGTAAAAAAATGGCACCATTCCATGGCATGGCCCTTATATTGCTTGGAATCGGATACCTGTTACACGCAGAACCGCCATCCGGTCATCGGACTTTAGGTACAATTAATCTCAAAGTGTAGTACAATTTGAAAAATTTTGATTCTCGTTGAATTCATTAGTGTGAATTAATAGTACGATTGATAATAGATTTTCGATCGAACAAATTAGCAAATTTTATTTTTTATTTTTTCGACGTACCTTTTACTGAAATTTTGTGCTATGTTGATGTTA
>NW_006263747.1:228033-230140 GCF_000469605.1 Apis dorsata | reverse complement strand
AAAAAAAAAAAAAAAATACAAAATATTCTTCGTCGCTTTAATCTTTGGATTGTTTCGCTTAAAAAAACTGGATGTAGAGACTATTAAATGAAATTTTTGCTATGATTCAAGCGTGATACTTGAATTTTAGCGGTGCAACGATTCGATGGAGAAAAAACCGATAAAGGCGAACGGTCGCAACGAGGTGCGAAGAAGACATATTTTTATAAAGATTCGCCCCAAAAAGTGACCGCCGTTGTGGGACAAACTGTTGTGCTGTTGTGTCGTGTTAAGAATCTGGGGAATAGAACAGTGAGTTTCACGTTTCTTTGAATAGTAGTGTCGCTTTGCACGCTTCGCAATTACGTTGCAAACTTTTGAAACAATAACGAGACGAATTTGAATAAAACAACGTTATTTTATTACAACACGTTCAGTTGGATATCAATGAAGTCACGTTGCGCCACTTATGATTATTGTGTGTGATATATTTCCATTCGTATTGTATATAGGAATTATATAATTTTTCATAATTATATATTTTACATTCACTGTATAATAAGAAGTGAATCATTTCAAAAACTTGTATATCACTGTGAATTGGTGAATTAAGATCCCATGTTATTCGAAATGGATAGTGCCATAGTTAAAAAGTATAACGTTTACAACCATTACAAGATACGATTATATATTATTAGAAATTTAGGAGATACGAAATTAACATGTTTAAAATTTTCTGTCATAGAAATTCCAGTAATCGTAAATTGCAAACGTGATGAGAAATTCTCTAGGAGGAGATCAAAAAAATGGAACAACGAAATGTGAAATAACACTATCTTATTCGTTTCTCTACGTAAACCTTCAATTTGTTTTTGTCATTAATTAAGATAAGATACAGTATTACCGCCGCGAAACACATAAAATTTTCGCTTTCGTGAAATTATTTCTAAAATAATTTCTTACTTTTCTGGTTAACAAACGATATATATCGCGTTACGATACAAGTGTTTTTCTTTTCAAACTTGATTTCGCGGTAGAATTAATCTTTCCCCAATTCATTTGTACATGAAGAGAGGTTTCAAAAAGATTAATCGTGATTAATTCTGGGATTGTTAAAATTTTGTAAAATCGAATTCATAAAAAAAAAAAAAAATAACAATGAGAAATACGGCGATCGTTAACTATCTCGTGCATATTTCACAGGACAGATAGTTGCGAAACGAGTTCGATATCACGGGCAGTTAGCGGGCGGCGAAATATTTCCATGTCTCATTCGGAATTTGTCCCAGGTGTCTTGGATTCGAAAAAGCGACTTACACATCTTAACGTCCATGTCGGTGACTTATACGAGCGACGCAAGATTTAAGATAATCGGCAATCCGGAGCATGACGACTGGAATCTGCGAATAGATTACGTTCAACCACGGGACGATGGCATTTACGAGTGTCAAGTTAATGCAGAGCCCAAGATATATAGGGCGATTACTTTGAAAGTTTTGGGTGAGTTTCTGTCGCTTCCCCTTATTCTAGAAACGGATGTTATTATTCTCCGCGGAAAATCTTTTATTTAAAATGGCACCTCGTCCGTTCGTTAGAAAAACGTAGAACTTATTATCCTATTCTATAATATTCAATCTATTGTTATAAATATCTTGAATCATTCTCTCTACGCCAACAAGTTCGTACGTGCTATTTTTTTTTTTTTTTTTTTTTAGTTTCTCTTCAGCTTATCTTATTTGCCGGCCAAAATGACGAAATAGTTATGAATAAATTTCACCTACTCGCAACATCTTTTATTCATTGATTCTTTATTCATGTATCTCGAAGTTTCGGTCAGATCTTGTCGAATTTCTATGTGTTGTTGAATTTCTATGCCCAGACGGATATAGACTGTATATATTGAAACCTGTTAGTTGAAACCTCTTATTTTTTTCGCTTTTCATCATCGCCTGACACCAGATGTGCAGGCAAAGATCACGGAGCCCAAGGAAGTGTATGTGAAAAAGGGAAGCACGATCAGTTTGACATGTATCGTGGACGTGCAAGATATTTCTCCGAGCAACGTGACTTGGTACCATGCCGGTGCGATGATCGATTTCGACGATCCAAGGTGTGTTTTTTCGTCTTT
>NW_006263747.1:225327-227921 GCF_000469605.1 Apis dorsata | reverse complement strand
TTATTATTATTATTATTATTATTATTATTATTATTATTATTATTATTATTATTATTATTTTCTATTCGATTTAAGAGAAAAAAGGAAGAAAAAGAAAAGAGAGGTAAAATCACAAATCGTTTCCCTTTCGAGAAAAAAGAAAAGAGGGGGAGGGAGAGGGATAGAAGTAGAGAGAGAGAATGAGAGAAAGGCGTCGATCCGATATCCGATCGGTTTTATCGGAATTCGTCCTTAATAATGTCTTTACTTTTGACAGGGGTGGCGTTTCCCTGGAAACGGAGAAAGGTAAGAACGGGACCACTAGCAAGCTGCTAATAACGCGCGCCCAACATGACGACAGTGGTAATTACACGTGCGTGTCGAGCAAGGTCGCTGCGAATGTAATGGTACACGTGTTGAACGGTGAGAATAAAAATAATAGAGTATACGACTCTCTTTTCAAGGAAGAGCTCTTTCGTTAAGGAGAGGGAAAGGAGGCAGAAAAAAAAGAACCTTTTTTTTCCCGCCAAATCCTCGAGATCTCGAATTGTTCGAACGATTCGAAATATTTTAAAAATATTTCGCGAAAAATTTGATTATCTTTTCGATCGGTTCATCGCATTCAAACTTCATCATATATATATATAGTTGGAAGGAAAAGAGGAAAAAAAAATGGAGGAAGAAAGTTTACGAGTTCGATTCGAATGTTTAAAAAAAAAAAAAGGCGTAATTTTCTCAAACGTAAATCGAAAGCTTCGTTATGGAAATTTCATTTAAAATTCGATAAAAATTTTTCCCTCTTTCTTCCTAGCTGCGGACGGTTCGTACGGACAACATACGATGAACACAGGCGATTTTTCTTTCTTTCAGGTGAACATCCTGCAGCTATGCAACACGGTGGAACCGGGAACATCAACAGGAGGGCGATTTTGTTCAGCCTGGTTCTCCTAATGGACACGATATTTCGGTGAACGAAAACGGACGAATTTCTTCATTGTCCATGCCTGTTCCCGTCAAAAATCGTCGTCACCCGATCGATATCGACGAATCAATGACGCGCATCAGAGAAGGGGAGAGAGAGAGAGATCCCCGTGATTTATGAGCTTCGACGTTTACCTTCACGCGAACCGAATTTTTCTACCGAAATCGAAAAAAACCCGCGAGAGAAGATGATTCGCGTCGCGTCGTCGCGCCAACGATTTCGACATGTATCGAACATGTATGTCTTCTAACCATCACCTGACTGTAATATTCTTATAGAATAATAATAAATATTTCGCGATATTCGTATATGTGTACGAGATAAGAAAGAAGAAAAGAAAAAGAAAAAGAAAAAGAAAAAGAAAAAGAAAAGAAAAGAAAAATAAGAAAAACAAGAATTTGTTTTAATAGATACATCTGTTAAATCGACACTCGACTTCATTTCGTCCATTTGTCATATCGCGGGTAAGGTAGCCGCGTCGCAAATTGCCCCTCCCTCCTTCCCTCTCTCCCCTCTCTCCCTTCCACACTTCCCCCTCTTTTCTCTTTTCTCTTTTAACGACGAATGGAAACAGCGCTTGGCGGCGCTTGTACGAAATTGGTTTTTTTTCAATTTTAAGTTAATTTTCGTGTAACGTGTAACGCATTGGCGTGCACGATTAACCGGCTTACGCGCATTAAATCCGGGCCACGTTTTCCGATAATGGGGAAGGGGATGGGATTCTAAAGTCCGGCACACAGCGTCCCTTGGGGGAGGGGACGGATGCTGCAGGTTTCATTTTATGCAAATCGGGAGGGAGAAGCATCTGTTGGACGGCGGGGACACGTGTAAATTCGTTCAGAAGACCCTCTTGTCCCCTCACGTTTGCTTCTCTCTCCCATCAAGATCGGCAACGTCGTTACTATTTACGAGCCAACACATTTTTTTTTTATCTATGAGGTTAAGATTTCGAAAGGTAAGATTCGTTCATTCGACCAAATGGATTAGATTTCGGCAGAGAACGATGTACAATTTTGTGTATCCCTTTCTCGAAAAGTGATTCTTCTTAATTTCTCGCTTCTTAATAGCGAGAATTCAAGTTGAATCGTTGATTAAAAAGAAAAAAAAAAAAAAAGAAAAGGATCGAAAATCGATCGAAAGATATTCGCGTTTCGTTTGATTTACAATCTCCCCATGGTAAAAATCGTACGCTTTTAAAGGATGAATCTTTAAAGCAAGCGAACGATCCTTACTTATCCCTGTATTAAGCGAACTTGAACTTTAACGAGATTCCGAATATCATTTGTTATATACGGAAGTTGAGCCCTCGAAGCGAAACGTTGGCATCCGTAAGCCGTTGGTCGATAAGATTGAGCCGAGTTTCGGTAAATTTGCCACGGAAAGGAATAGAATGGACTTGGAATTTCTAAGTTTCCTTTTACATTCCGAGAATCATCTCGAGTTAACGGGATGATAATTTGCAGAACGTTATTAATCACAGGAGAGGATTACGAATTATATCGATCAAAATATTCTATATATATATATATATATATATATGTATATATTCATACAACTATTACCAATCGAACGCAGTTGAATTGAAGCGAAGGGAGAGAGGGAGCGGTGGAAACTTGCGCGTTTACAGTTAAGT
>NW_006263747.1:222410-224909 GCF_000469605.1 Apis dorsata | reverse complement strand
CCCTCCCCTTTCCGTCTCCATTGTCGACAATTCTATAGTTTTCATTGGGAATGGGATCAACGATGGGTGTCACGTAACAGCGAGGAAGGAATACAAGTTGAATTATACGAGGGACGCAGCGTACACGCAAATATCGGTTTTTATCGAGAGGAATCGCTCGGCTCTTACGAGCCCCCTTCTTTCCGTAAGAGATCGTCCCGTTGGCATAAATCAACTATGAATTTTACCTCCGATGAAAAATCGAAGTTCACGGCTTCGTCTCGTTCCCAAGGATTTTCGAATCGACAGGTTTCCCTTTAAGAAAGATAGAGGCTGTGTACCTATCTTTCCTTTCAGTCTCGAATAATTTTCACGATTAATCGGCGATGCATCGTAACGACTCTCTCTCGCTTTTCTTAGCTACGAAATTACCATCGCTTCGAAGAGAAAAAAAAGAGTTTCTTTCTTTTTTTCGATTCGTTTTGCGAAGAGTTAAGATCAATCAGTGTAATTTCCAACTTTTCTTTTTTTTTTTTTTTTTTTTTTTTTTTATTTCAAGATTCGCGTCGATCGCGAATTTATTACGCTCCGATAGTAATTCTCATCCTATTCTACGTAGTTGCTCTCTTCGATGCTTTTCCTCTTTGCTTTTCGTATTCGACAGGCGGTGATATTATTTTGGAATAAGTAATTGGTCGGTCGGTCGGAAATCGCAATTGAAGAGAGAAGTAATTCTCGGAAACGATCATCGTAATATCGTATATTTTATATATATATATATATACTATATAGAAGAAAAAGAAAAGAAAAGCGAATGGAGAGAGACAAAGAATATTTCTCGTTTTTTCTCTGGCTCGTCATCTCGATAATCCTTGTTTAAAAAGCATAAGACGAGGAAAATTGAAATAGAATATAAATAGATGGTGATTTCTCGAAGACTTGCTTTCGACGTCTCCTTTCCTCGCTAAGCTTCTTACATTCAATATAAATTAAGAGTTGTGCGGCGTATTGTTTGCTTTGTCCCGTACAATACGAACGCGAATCTCCATCTCTTTTATTCCAATTTTTTTCGATCGAGAACCATCTTTCCTCGAAACGTGAATCGCATCTACAGTTCGAAACTGTAGAAAATTATATTTACTATAGATATATATATATCCGTGATACGACGGATCAACGAATCGAATCGGAAAAAGCAAACGAATAGCGAAGCGCCAAAAGTGGCGCGTGGCGAACGTGACAATCTCCGAAACAAATGGTCGAATATCGTTTCTCTCTAGTTTCGTTCACGACGATACAACTACTAAGGTATCTAACCTTATCTTATATAATATATACATATAATTTCTTTTGAGATCAATTTTTTGTAATCTCGAATCTCGCGTTTTTAAATCATATTTTTCAACGATGAGTCAACAACAAGGGAAGCAAACCAATACGGAAATTCGCTCCGCGAAAAGTTTAAAAGTTTCAAATCCTAATTTGCAAAAACCTGTTAGTTTAAGAGGTGTGCAATTTAACGAGGTAAATCGAGAGGATGAGCCCCGATAAGGATTATCAATCAGTGAGGATTGTTCATCGTCGATTTAATAACGTTTATATATTCTCTTCTTCAGGGTAAAAAGAGGTTAGGTTCGAAGAATTCTGGTACGAATTCGGTGAGTCGAGTGTTTTTCCATAAACGTGCAGATCGGATGAAGGTACGTAAAAGGTATTAAGGTTAAGAAAGAGGATATCGAGCTAACGTCTACGAAGTCTATTCCTTGAAAATCGAAACGAGTGACAAGTGATACGAGTGATTAATTGACATCGATATGTTTCGATGAAATATGCTCAGATTCCCAAGTATCAGAATACCTATCGACTCGAATCGTTTAATCCCTTCAACATAGAGGTGGTCGATAACATGGTGAGGGATACGATGGAGAGTAAATTGTCGACGGTGACGTCCTATCATCCAAACATGATGGCCAAATTGTGCTGCGAGATCGACAACGAGTTGCAAAACGCGCTCCTCAAAAAGAATTACGATAGGTAGTAACGTTCTAATTCGTGAATGCCAAACGATTCTCTTTCTCTCTCTCTCTTGTAAATTTCTTCGTAAAATCATCCTTCCTCCCTTTTTTTCTATACGAGAGCGTGATAAACGCGCGTCGTTTTGTTAAGAAATTAATTATTATTGATAATTGATGGTGGATTTGGTAACTCGTTTGTTCTCTCTTGTTTACAAGGTACAAGCTAGTGGTGCAGGCGACGATAGTTCAACGTTTCGATCAAAGTTTACACGCGGGTTTTCAATGCCTTTGGGACGTGGAACGAGACAATTATTCGTACTACGTTTTTCAAAATAACCATATTTACGCTTGGTGTTGTGTATTCGCCATATATTACGAGTAAAAATTCATCGTTCTCCGGTTAAATCGCACGGACGCAATATGCGGACGATATACGTTACAATTTCAAGCTAATTCCTTTTTTTTTATCTTTCTCTTTTTTTTGTAACCCCTGTTCGTGATATCA
>NW_006263747.1:221840-222357 GCF_000469605.1 Apis dorsata | reverse complement strand
ATATATATATATATATATATATATATATATATATATATATATATCGTGACTTTTACGAGAATTCACGTACGAATACACGAGCGTCAAATTTCAGCTTTTTTTGCGATTGCGCGTCTGACAGGACAAATTCTTTTTTTTATTGCTCGAATATAAAAAATTATTATATAATAAATAATTTCAAAAACTGTATATCGAACAGAGAAAAAAAGAAAGAAAGAAAGAAAGAAAGAAAGAGAGAAAAAAAATAAAGGTTTCCTTCGATCGATTATAAAGTAACAGCGCGGTATTAATATTTATTAGTTTTACAACTCCGCCCTTTTCTCTTCCCTCCCCTCCTCCTCCTCTTCCCCCTCTCCTCCCTCCTTTCCTTACCTTCGGCCGTCCCCGTTCGGTTTTTCACGATGATTTATCGAGAAACTTTCGTCCACCCCTCATCGGAATAATAGCCGGCCGATTTAAAGTTTCGGGAACATGTCCGACATTTTTATAGATATTCGCGGACTTATTGGAACATCGA
>NW_006263747.1:220406-221820 GCF_000469605.1 Apis dorsata | reverse complement strand
CCACGATTCCACGATCCGTTCTCTCACGAAGAGAGAAGGACGATGGAGAGAGGCGGTTTTGTCTCTCGTCTCCCGAGAAGATCGAAGATCGAAGATCGTATTCCGTATTTTCTTCGTCTTATCGAATGATTCATCGTCGAGCCGAGACGGAGAGGGGAAAGAGGGTTAAGAGAGGGCGGAACGGAAATGAAAATGAAAATTCGTGGCTGTATATATATATCATCATTTCGTAAGACGAATACGTGGTCTCTAACATTGAAACAATGCAGTTTCGAATATAGATCTACAGCGTTGCCGATACCAGAACACTTCCCTGGCCGATAGATTTTTTCCCGTGATACGATTAGAAGAAATATAAGCGCCGCTTTAATGACCCTGTTGGAAATTACGGGAAGGGGGAGGGGGGAAGAGGGGACGTGTGGCGCGTCGTTTGGCTAAATTAATGGTGCAATTTCGGGGCCTGTGTTTCCCCGAAACACACAACGTGCGTGTTTTCGGCGGTGGGGAGAGAATGGAAGAAAAATATATCGGCAACTCACCGAATATCCGATTATCGGCGAATATGTCGTGTTTCGTTCTTTTTTCCTTTTTTTTTTTTTTTTTTTTTTTTTTTCTTTTTCGCCACGATTTCCATAAATCCTTGATATAACCGTTGTTCAACCTGAACGACGCGTTGTTCTTTGGGCGTTACGGCTCTAAGATTTATGCGGTTGCATCTGGACGGGGGTTGAAATTGCTTTTCCTTTCGATGTCGTTTCCTGAAAAAAAAAGTGGAATAAGAAGGAAAGGGGGGGGGGAAGGGGGAGAAAAAGAAGAAGATTTATTCGCAGCGCGTTTCGTTTCATTTACGTCGAAATTTCCATCCTCCCTCCCTCCTACCCTCTTTCTGTTTTGCCCGTCGAAAACTTGGAACGATATCTCGCTCTTTCCTCGTTCGTTCCAAAACGATGATATGAAAAAAAAAAAAAAAAAAGAAATATAAAAAGGAAGGGAATAGAGTGTGTTGTGTTTCGACGCTTAGAGGATCGGCGCACGCATGAAGAGACTTTACATTCGTAGAAGTTTGGACGGTGACGGAAGGCAGTCTGTGGTTGCAAGCAAGAGAGGAGAAGGGGAGGAGTGGAGAGGGAATTCCGACCGCCTTCTGGTTTTCGACAGGGAAGAAAACTTGATCGACGTCAGGTAGCGGGACAATCTATCACCGAAGTTGGTTCTGTTACTGGCTTCGACGTAAAATCAATGCAGATTCTCATTTCCATGTAAATTATCCCCGACACGTAGGTCGGTGTCGAAAGCGGGAAACGGACAGTCGTTGCGTACGCGCCGCGAGTTCGCGCGCATTTTTTCCTCGCCCCGCGGGAAAACTTTCGTTCCTTGTTCCTTGTAATGTCACGAGCTTAACGAAAACATGATT
>NW_006263747.1:215712-220367 GCF_000469605.1 Apis dorsata | reverse complement strand
AACGAAAACATGATTAAACTTTTCTGGTTAAAAAAAAAAAAAAAAAATTTTTCCTGATCCCTCGACCCTTCTATTTATTCTGTTCCTATTCTCTGGCCCGATAGAACGCTAGAATTGTCATCATTGTCAAACAATTTGAACGATTCTACTCTTGAGAATGGCGGAAGTGTGGCGAGGTGTTGATCGAGTTATCGGTTCGACGACTGGCGAGATCGAATCTGGAAGATCGTATCGCGACCAAAGCCATCGAAGAAGAACTTGGAATATAGTTACCGGTCGATTCAAAATCGTGTTACGTGTTTATAATCTAATATCACCGGAGACTGACAGCGGTCAATACGAAGGAAGTGGCGATTTGATCGAAGCTGTACGCGATTCGATTATATTCCTTTCACGCGATCGATCGTCAATTACATTTTTGAATCAAGAAGAAGAAGAAGAAGAAGAAGAAGAAATTTATCTAAAAAGGCGCATGCATCGTTATCGGTGAAATTGACGGATAAAACGGGGGATAAATGCCCGTTTATCGTTTTACCGCGATCGTTGTTTTGAGCGAAACTTGAGCTGCGATCGCTCGTGAGATAATCATCGGTCGATTGGGATTTCGAATACCGCGATGATCGGATAATTCTATCTTTCTCTTTCAACTCGATTCGAATTTCGCAACAATTTCTCTGTACGGTATAATTTTCTGCGATTTATATTTCTATCTTCTTTTTTTGCGTGAAACAATTCGAAATGAAAGAGAATCGTGGAAAAGAATAATTTTCGCCGATCTATTAGAATGGAAATTATCAGGCGGAATATCTACGAGGACCATTACGCGTTTTCTTTTCATGCACGATTCGTCTTTGTCGGATTGATAACTTTTTACCTCGTTGTTGCAAAGAGATTCGCAAATTTTTCGGATTTTATTTGGTATATAACTCACCCGAGATCCGATCGGGTATTTTTAGGAAGAAACGTTTCCTCTATCTTACTTCTCTCGCGTCGAACGTGTCTTTACAAAAGGAAGATCGATCGAAAGAAATGTTTGATCTTTTTCGTTCGTTGTGCACGTACAATGGACATCGAAACCTTCTATTGTAAACCTCCCATTGTGTCGAATATAGTATCGACACAGGATTTTTTCGTCACCGATAAGACGAGAGAAAAAGCGATACACGCTATGAAGGATGAAACTCTGGAAGCCACTCTGACCGGAGAATTTTTTTAATAAAATTCGCTTGTCCCCTTTTTAATTCGAAAAAATATATTTTCGAGCTTATTCGCGATGCGCGGGAACAAATACTGATATATGGAGGCATCTTTCCACTTTCAATTTGTCCCGCACGAAACGCCCTCATTTATCTTTATTTCCTTTAAGCTAAGCCTCCAAGCTTAGCGTTATCGGTCACGGCACGCGAGCTCACTTTTCCTTGGGAAGCCACGATCTTAAACGGGAGGATTCAATTTCAACGATCCTTCGTCGTTGTATCGCGCCAAGATTGAAAAACATATTGTGTACAATTGATAGAAATACCGGAGATTAATATAGGTCCGATTATATCGAGTTATCGAGCTTTCAATTCTTTATTGTTCACTGATGGAAAGAAATTTCGCGAAAGGAAGATGGGTTTGATTGGTTAATGTGGAAAGAAATGCCTATTTTCACACGTATTTTTGTTTCTACCATGGTATTCGTCACATATACTAATCCAGAGTATTTTAACGTATCGATATAAAATTTTTTTTATTTCTCATAATATGCTAATTACAATTTGTAACGATAGTTTAATTTATAAATATAATTTTATATTTGAGTAGTTAAGATAATTGTATGTACATGAATAAGTTAGACGTATTTAATAATTTCGAAAATATTTCAGTTTTAACTTATATATAAATGAAAATAATTTTTATTTTGAATATTCAAATTATAGCTTTTCTACTAGTATGCAGTATGTAGTGTCAGAATTGTCAACAAAGCGTCTTAAGTGGGGATAGGCAGTCCTAGCGAAGGACATTTTTTGCGTTTGTCTAGCTAGACTTCTTTCCAATAGTAAACAGTACTGTTTTTTTGTTTTTACTATAGTATTTGTCTTATATATTAATCTAAAACGTCGATCTGTATTTCGTCGATATATTAACGTAAATTTAGAATCCAGAATATTCTAACGATATCGATAAAATTTTTTTTATTTCTCATAATATGATAATTACAATTTATAACGATAGTTTAATTTATAAATATAATTTTGTATTTGAGTAGTTAAGATAATTGTATGTACACGAATAAGTTAGACGTATTTAATAATTTCGAAAATATTTCAGCTTCGTAACTTCATAAATGAAAATAATTTTTACGATTTTGAATATTCAAATTATAGCTTTTCTACTAGTATGCAGTATGTAGTGTCAGAATTGTCAACAAAGCGTCTTAAGTGGAGATAGGCAGTCCTAGTGAAGGACATTTTTTGCCTTTGTCCAGCTAGACTTCTTTCCAACAGTAAACAGTACTGTTTTTTTGTTTCTACCATAGTATTTGTCTCATATACTAATCTAAAACGTCGATCTGTATTTCGTCGATGTATTAACGTAAACTTAGAATCCAGAATATTCTAACGATATCGATAAAATTTTTTTTATTTCTCAAATATATAATATATATAAGTTAATTACAATTTGTAACATTTTTGTAACATTAATTTAATTTATAATTTATAAATGTAATTTCGTATTCGAATAATTAAGATAATAATTGTTTGTATATGAATAAAGTAGACATACTATAGATATATTAATATTATATCGAAATAATTAGTTTCGAAAATATTTTAATCTTAGATGATTATCGATTTTGAATATTCAAATTATAATTCTTCTATTAGTATGCAGTGTGTGATGTCAGAATTGCCAACAAACACATTTAAAGTGGGGATAGGCGGTTCTAACGAAGAACTCCTCTTACCCTTATGGTATCTTGCAAGACTTTCCATCAGTGAACAATACATAATTGTATTAATCAATTCCAATTTAACGCATTCCTGAACAACGGTCTCTTCTTTTCTCTTCGCGAAAATAATCGCACCGCTCCGTTATATTAAAGACCATCTTAACGTATTGATGTTACGGGAAACATCTCATATATTTCGTGAGGTATCTTATAAAAAATATTAAATAAAAGCGATGGATGTTATGAATATATTGTATTCTTGAATAATAAGAAACCGTTATCGATAGTTTAAAATTTTTTTTAAAACTTTTATTTAGTAACGAGAAGGCAATTGAAAATGGAAGATCAATCTGTTGATGTGTTGTCAGATGTGACAAATGAAGTCGAGAGTGAAAATAATATTTTTGATAGTGGTATTGAATTTTTTGACACGATATATTTGTAAATCTGGCTTAGTATCTCTTCATCGGAGAAATAGTTTTTGAAAATATATCACGCTAAAAAAAAACTTGTCATTAAAAATATCTTCAAATATGCTCATTGATTTTTAATAAAATATTACACATTTCAATTAATTTATTAAATAATTGAAAAAACATGTAGGAATTCGGATTATACGCTTATCAGAGCATACCGTCATCAATGTATTAAGAGAACCTTTTTGAAATCGTTTCATTATACGGTTTTCTCTAAATTGTGTCACAACGATCGTAATGGTATAAAAGGATAAAAAAAAAGGAGGAAAATTTCTCGTGTGCCATATTTCATTAACCGTTTAATTGCAATTCTTCAAAGTAAGATTTTTAATGAAATTTCTTTATTTCATATTTCGATTAATTTCCATTAATTTTTGCTTCAAAAATCTTGCTCCAAAAATCCAGGCGAAATTTCATGATCTATTTGATAATCATGCTCTACCAAATATTACCGCGTAATTTTACTTGCACAACGGCTATTTTGCGGAGAACATAGCGAAATATTAAACACGTATACATTGTTAATGTTTATATTAAACGCATTATATTTCGCATTTTCGAGATGTCATTGCTGTTTGCTATTCAGAATCGGTAATGCGAATTTTGCAACTGATAATCGATTATAATTCTTCGCTCGTTCCGATCTTTATTCCGTGCTAAGAAGAATTTCGTTAAATAATTTAAATTCACTTTGGATGCGCATCTGATACGATTCCTTCGATCCTTTTCATCTTTCATTCAAAATGAACAAACCGATATTTCAATCAATAGTAAAATAGTGAAACAATTAAACCGTATAATTTTAAGCCAGAAAGAAAGAAAATCGAATAGTATATCGGAAACAATACTGGACTCCAGCTTTCATCTTTCACGTTCACTGTGGATCAATTGTCCGCTATGAATATCCAAAGTGTAGAAAATATAAAGCATAAACAATCTCGCTTTTTTTTTTTAACCGAAAATTCAAAGTTTTTCTGTAAATAAAACTGGATCAAAGAAAATCGCTAAATGAACGAGGCTAATATCTCTTTTCAGTGTGGAGTCACTTTACTTGTTATGATAAATTAAAGAGGCGAACGCGAGGCGCTGCCTCGTTGATCTTTAACGCAAACAGGGTTAACGGGTTTCTGCCTAATTTCGCTTCGACGATATTCGATCGTTACACCGAATTCCAATTTAAAAAGAATAGATACATTATTATAGATTAAAATTATACATGTAAAATGTGCAAAATTACAGATGTT
>NW_006263747.1:211979-215534 GCF_000469605.1 Apis dorsata | reverse complement strand
AAAAAAAAAAAAAAAAAAAAACAGGGTAATTAATGTCGTTTACAACTGAATTCTATTTCATTTTCTTTTTCCGTCTTTCGTGAGAATTTCTAATAATTCGAAAACCACTACCAGTGCACTTCTTATCACGATGAATAATAGGGTCACGCGAACCCTTTGTAGGACCCTTTACTCGTGTAATTTCTTGCTGCGCTCTTTAGGAAGAAATAGAATTTAAATAAAAATAAAAAGTAAATTGTGGTCCGCGTGGCAATTTATGTCTGTTCCCTCGTTGCTTTTAACTCGATTGTTTTCTATTATTAGTGGTATACGGTCTGCATCGATCCACTGTATTTTTATTATGAAAATTCATCAAAAGTTTCTTACTTTCGTAATAAATGATAATATCTACGGGAAAAATGAATAAAAACGAAACTAAAGAGAAGCTCGGAATAGAATGTAAAGGAAAAAAGTCGCACTGGATAAATATAGTGTTCGTAGTATTATAATGCTGATGGAAGCTAATAGATGGATGTTTGTAAAATGCTCGACAGATGTCGTACAAGTGGTATATTTCTTAAAGATGAGTAAACGGTTGATGAGTATAAGCAGTTACGTGCAGTACGCGTGTCTATAAGAGAGATCTCTCACAATGTAATCGTGTTCGACAGTGTTGGCCAACGTTAAAAAAGTAACTAGTTAAAATTTCGGATAAAGTTACGTTAAATGATTATTTATTAAAGTACTTAAATAACATTTATTCGTAGCTATTATAATTGATCCGTTTTTTATAACCTCGACTGTTTGCCACTATATTTATTTGCGATTATTATTACATTTTGAACAATTGAATTATTAAAGCAACTTTTGTTTGTAATTTCAATTTTTCGTTCCTAACTATTAAATTTTCCTCATTATTGGTGTCAGAGCACGATGTGGTTTTAGAACTATTTATTTGTTGTATTCAGCGATCAAAGTACGATCTGTTCGCAATGAGACTTTCTTTACAAGTGAAGCTCATGCTCTCAGAGAATGTTTTAGTTCAATTGAGAGGATCACAGATTTCTAGGGCATGATAATAATCAATAATATCGCGGTCAGTGCCTGATTCGCGAAACTCCTAAACTAGAGAAAATTTCTCGAGTTAAAATGATGTTGATTGCCGTTGAGTCAGCCGTATCTCTGGAGTATGTCACCCTTGGGATCTGGGATTCTGTTGCAGCCAGGCTGTAAGTATGTCAAAAATATAAAATTATAAGTGTAGGCTGAATTTTCTCAAAAATGGTAATTTTCTCAAATAACATCATCCTTTGTTTAAGCTTAATGGAGATCGCCGACCGATAATAATAAAAAATTTCCATACGAACAATTTCTCCGAATAAATTATTTACAAATTTCGCAATTGTAATAAATTGTCAAATTGAATAATTTATCACATACTTACGATCAAATATCGTTCGCATTTCGTAATGAGAAAGATATTATTGCACGTTTTTATTACGTAAATGAGCAACTTTTTCGCGGAGAAAGGTTTACAGTGAGATGCGTCGAAATTCTCGATGCGAAAAAAAAAGTTTATCCAGCGCAAAAAATTATGCCTCCTTTTTATGCAAAGCATCGCGTAGAGCTTTTCCTCGATTAACCCGCCCACTTTTGACCCAAATACACGCGATACGGAAAATTGGAGGACACCGTTTTAAGGCAAAGTTTGAAACTTGACGAAAGGAACGTATCTCCATCGAACGTTTATCACATTCTTCTAACTTTATTTTCGACACGGCCTAATTAATCGCGAAAGATCGATCGCGAGACTCGCCCGTTAATTCTCGCGTATTAACCAATGATCGCGTAAAGTATCATCGAGAACGAGCTTCTCGTCATTTTTTTTCGTCGCGTCCCGATTTACAGGATTATCGATTTTCACGCGAGCATCATCCCGCACCGTCGACGACGTGCAATTTTTTAATCGAGCCCTCCACACCTCACGCTATATTATCCAGGTGAGAAAGTATAAAAGTTAGTGGATAGTTGTTACACTGGTTTTATCGAGCGTAGCCCGAGGCCGCTAGTAACGATACCTGGCAACCGATTATACCGGATATTGATTACATTAATACTTGGGCTTATGTCAAATCGCGGTTGAATCGAGAATCGTTTGAAAAATCGTTTGAACGAGTTAATACCATCGTCCGAATATAGGTTTCGCTAATTTTAACGGAGGATAAAAAGAATGATCGGCACCCCTTTGTCCGGGTTTGGATCGACCCGAAAACATTCGAATTTCTATCCTCGCTTCTTTCTTTTTTTTTTTTATCGAAACTGAACGTACATAGAGAAAAAATATCGAAATTGATACTCGATGACGAGCGAATAATATTCGTTTAAACAAAGCATCGGGCGAAGAAACACCACGATCCACTCGATTTGATTTCCCGTCAACTTCCATTTCGCCAATTGCTTCTTTTGACGATTCTGCGTATGGAAACGCATAATGATATCGGTTCCCAACGTGATTTACCCGTTGTTTCGTCAAGACAAGATAGTTTCAATTTTTCCACGGGATTCGAGGAGAATGAAAAATTGCTTTTTAATTAAGATAATTATACAAGTTTGTCCCCCGCTTTTTTTTCCTTTTTTTATTTATCCTACTTTACCATCTGCGGTTACCATTCGTCATATCGCCAATTGTAGAATCGCGACAGCGCTCCATGCTTCATTTTATCTTGCGACGATTTTATGTATTTGGTATGAAGAGGGTTGAAGTTATGTTCACTTAATCATAGCCATAACTTTCTTAATTTTGAAATCGATGCAAATCGAGGCGAGAAATGGAACACTCGACACGAATGATTATAAAATATAACAAAGAAAATTTTCTCATAAAACCAAAGTGATACAAAATTGCATATTGACAAAATCTTTTTTGTTTCATTTTATTTTGTAATTATTATGTATTTACTTATGCTCACTTACTTATAAATTCCTTAATTTTGAAATTGCCCTATTGAAGAGATGTTAAGCAGAAATTTGTAAACGCAAATATACGAGTGCATGGAATGGTACATCGAATGATTGTAAAATATAATAAAGATAATTTTCTCGTAAAAACCATATTTTCACCTTCCTATCGATCTTATCACGACTCTGACGAGCGATATACCTTGTTCACAAGGATCGTTTGCGAAATCTTTTTTTGTTGGAGGACAAGCGCAAGATGGATCACCTCCTCCCTTTCGTTTCTCGATCCTCCGTATATAAATCAGTGGCGTGTGTCGGCAAAAAGGTCGGTTTTCAATCTCTCGATCCGTGGCGATTGCTTGCTTTTCCAAGCTTTGAAAACGCTACTTGGACGGCTATACATAATGCAGGAAGAGGAAGTTTGAAAATTTACGGGAGTCAGCGTGTCGTTCGTCATCTGGGGAGAGGAGAAGAGCAGGGGGGGCGAGGAGGGTGAGGTCTCGCAAAGGCAGCTTTTCCACGGGACCCGTGGATTGACCTGGAATGGCCGTTCGTCTGAACAATGATCGTAGGTGGCCGCAGGATCTCGTTGATCTCCAAGGATCAGCCTTTACGGCA
>NW_006263747.1:210251-211720 GCF_000469605.1 Apis dorsata | reverse complement strand
AGAGAGAGAGAGAGAGAGAGAGAGAGAGAGAGAGAGAGAGAAGGGACGTTTTCCGATATCCAATAAAGCCGAACTTCGACCTCGGCGAATGTTTCGCTTGGATACGATTTAAAACGGCATACCATGCAGAAACGCTGCCTGCCAGTAAACAGGTAACTTGCGAGATGACGTGCAATTTGTTTTTCTTTCTATCGTAGGAATTATTAACGCGAGATACGAATGCGTTAGGTGATTTTCGATTTAATGGCCGTGCGAAGATGGAAGAAGGAAAGAAGGAATAATGGAGAGAGGAGGAGAAGAGGAGAGGAGAGAGAGAGAGAATTTATTAGATGATATTTTTACACTCGCGTGCGTGTACTTGAGAGTTTAATTTGAAAAGTTTGCACGTTATAAAATAATTACCAATTAATCATTATCGAGTATAAATGTTTCAAATTATTTTACATAACAATATTGTTCCACTATCTACGCGATTTAACACGAAATATATATTTTTGATTTTATAATGTTCGCGGTTATATATGTATCGAGAAGTTTTCGAAACTTGATTGCAGGAATCCCCGTTTTATTAATACCTTCTCTCTCCTTTGAAGAAACGAACCGGCCGAGATGAAAAGTTCCGTTTTAATACAAACTTGTTACAGAAATGCGGAATATTCCTTCCCCCTTCCCACCCGTTTAATATCGAGTTAATAACTATTTTCAGTTTCGTACATTTCGCTTATCTTCAATTACACGTTCGTTTCCGTTAAACCTTTAACTCTTCCAACGTCCGACTGAAATTTTGCTGCACTACACAACGAGGGGACCGGGAGGATGAAGATGGGTGAAAGAGAAGAATGAGTGTGAGAGAGAGAGAGAGAGAGATGTGCTGGAAGAAGAGAGGGAAAAGACATGACTGGTCCGAGCTGACAACCCGGCAGAAGAGTGTCCAAACGTGGACGGAATCGTAAGAGAATTTCACTCGTCCTCAACCCTTCTACATTCACATTCCATTCGTCACGTGGTAGTGAGGGGAAGAGGATGTATTTCGAAAAGGTTCCAGTCCAACNNTCAATTACCACGGCTACGCTAACATCCGCTTCTTTTTTTTTTTTCCGCTACGCGAAGCCAACGTCGGTCGATTCATGTCCCGCGTAACCCATTGTACGTTCGCGATATTTGTCCCCCTCTATTGTTATTCGACATTTCCCGCTCGTTACTAGACGTATACCGCGTCGATAACAGCCCTCTATTTCCGCGTGTATACATTCCAATCGGCTAATCGCGAAAATTCGAAATAGAAATTTCCTAACCTTTTCCCTGCTATAATGATTTCCGTCGAGATGAGATGAAAAAGTTCGAGGAGCGGAAAATCGGAGATCCTTTAGAGTGTTTATACCTACTGTACGATTGGTATTCCCAATCGAATGAAGAATGAAAGTACAGATCGAGAAAAAACGGATACAGATCGACGATCGATAATGAAG
>NW_006263747.1:207128-208145 GCF_000469605.1 Apis dorsata | reverse complement strand
CACGGCTATAGAATACAGCCTTTTCGGTCCATTAGTCGTTCTTCTTTTTTTACTTTTATATACATCCTTCCTTCCTTCCTTCCTTCGCGATTGTGATGTATTTAATCATATTTATTTCACGCGCAACGATCGTTATCTCGCGTATGATCGCGATATTTGAACTTCTCCTTCGTCTCGCAAATTCCTCGCCTCGAATCCNATATATATATATATAGTTTCCTTGATTCCTAGGCGAACAACGATCGTATTAATTCGGGTCGGCATATGTTTACGCGGAACTTTGACTTTGCGATTCGCCGATCCGTAGATCGAGGTTTATACCGATAATAGCGGTTTCCCTTGTTTCAAAATGGGATAAATTTAACTTAACGTGAAGAAACTCCTCTTCGAGACGGAAACTATCGAACCTTCTTTTCTCAGTTAGAAAGAATTGAATTTCGTCGAGAGATTAGATTATATATTAAAATTAATTACATTTTGATACACGTGAACACGCTTTTAACGCGTTTACATATATAGATAGAGGACGATAATACGAAGACGGCAATCTATGCATTTACGACTCACAATCGAGGATTAAGGAGACACGGTCGCGATATGAAACGCGAGCGATCATCTTCTCCTCTTGGGCCTGGCTAACATTTTCAATCGCCTCGAGCATCTCGCCTTTAAAGCCAGCGGCGAGACCGTGAAAGCGTCTTCCCTTAGGTCCGTCTCCATCCCGGCGGGCCGTTCAACCGGTTTCGCAAGGTTTATCGTCCTTGGGGAGGCTACGAAATTAAAGACCATGCATCCTGCGTGTCTCTTCTAATGCTTCCACTCGACGCGGACGAATAACGAAAGAGGGAGAATTAATCTAACGAGAGTTGGTAAGCGGGCGTTACACGAAAAATGGCCGGATAATTGGGAACAGTTGCGCCGCAAACTTGTCTCGCGGTTGCCCGCGCTTAACCGCGTGAAAAGAAAATTTCGAAGGGAATTTACATTTTGTTGCGAGCAGAGCATTTTGTTTGTAGC
>NW_006263747.1:204436-206966 GCF_000469605.1 Apis dorsata | reverse complement strand
GGAAAGTGGTGGCCTTTCGTTCGAACGGCTCGGTCGGTAAAACGTCGTTTAATCGCTTCTAAAATATCGTTCTAATTACACTTTGGCCGTCTCGCGCTCCCGTCGAATAGGAGGAGGGAAGGGAATTAAACCGATCTCCTCCATCCAAAGGCGAAGGTTAAATCCCATGGAAAACTTTCGAACAAGGGAATTTTCCAACTTGGCCATTTTCCAACTCCAGTTTTAAGTAAACACACGCGACGAGATCCGTCGAAAATTTTTCGTCCGCGTTGAGTGGCAAGTTGGAAGTGAGGAGGGGGGAGAGGAGAGGCAAAGGAAAAAAATTGGAGAAGTAGGTACCTACGGCCTTGAGCGCGGCCGGGGAAACCTTGCCGGGAATACGAGGCGGCATGATCTCCACCGGTACTTTCGGGAACGCGATCTTGAGAAGGCGTTTGCTGATCTTATAGGTGAGAGCGGTTATCGGCACTTTGAACGGGTCCCTGCTCACAGGCATTTCTCTCGTGGGCGGCGTTGCCAACTCTTCCAACCTCCGTACGTTGAACGGCCTCCATTTCTTCTTCTTGATCTGCGATTCAACGATTCTATTTATCGATCTCCGAACTTTCTTTTCTTTTTTTTTTTTTTTTCTACGTTATCCTTTCCCGTTCGTCGCCGATCTATTATTGCTCGATCTATCGACGAGGAACGCGTCTATCTATCTACCCCCCTCCCTTTTCTTTCTAAGTTACCCGACGCTCGGTCTCAATTCGATCCATTGGACAATTTTTATCTTACGCACGGGTCTAGGCTTGGGCGGGACTTTGGGAGCGGACAATATCTCCAACACCTCCATGTGGTGTTCCCACTCGTCCGGTTTGATCGCTCGACGCAATTTCGCCATTATCCTTTGCCTGGAATCAGGAAAATTATAGAGCGAGAAATCGAATTATTTCGATATTATCCCCTGACGTGGATGGCGCGAGAACAGAAGGAGCAAGATGAAGGAAGGAAGGGAGAGAGAGGGGCGAGGAGAGAGTGAATTTCGTAGAGACGCCTTTGGGCACTATTAATAATTACATCTAGGATATACTCGTGTCTGGTAACTGGGAATGGGCGCGCCAAGTTTGACATGGGAAAATCGACACGGAAAGTGGAAGGATCGAATGTCTCGCTTCCTGGCGAATCCTCTCGAGTGATCGTATCCAGATTGGCTCGAGGCCGGAAAAGACCGGTTCGAAGGGCAATCCGATTATGCTCGTGTTTCGTATTCGAGGAGAGAATACCCCTCCCACTCCTTCTTTGTCTCGAGGCTCAAGGGGAACGCTTGCCCCTCTTCCACGTCAGAGTCGAGCGATATGTAAAAGCCGATTGAAAAAGCAACCGGTGATTCGAAAATAATCGAATAATTATTTAAAAAATTACTTTAGCGATTACTCATTAAAGTAACTCATCGAATAACGTTTATATAGTGGCCTATAAAAACCTTGGCTCGGTTTTCTCGGTTACATGCAATTACATTATTATTATTATCGTTTTGAACCTTAAATTATTAACCCTTTGCACTCGAAACCTTTTTCGCTCGAACCAATAACCCCACACGATTTCTCGCACCTGTTCCATGAATTTCTTAGCTACCTTAAAACGATTTCACGCGCAAATTAACGTATAAAACTTTTATATTCTAATATTTTACGTATCTTTACGTGTAAAGAAAGAAAATTTGTCGAATATCAAAATCTATATTATATTGTTTTGTGATATTTTAATAATAACGTAACCAAGATGTATCCTCAGTTTTTTTCATCTTTTTTCATCTTCTCTTCTACTATATCTCTATTTTCATTTTTTTGCTCTCTATCATCAATTTGTCAATGAATAAAAATAATTTCGTTATTTAACGAAAAATCAAACTCATCTTCGAACTAATTTCATTTTGCCGTATTCCATGTTTACAAAACTGAAACATTTCTATTTCCACGATTGTCAAACACGGATCAACGTCAAAAATATGGTCTAATTTGAGACAAAAAAATCTAATCGTTTGATTATTCCACGCTTTACAAGATTATACGTAAAGAGCTTAGAAACTTACTTATGAAGCAATATTTAAAAAAAAATCAAATAAATAAATAAATAAATGTTATCGCCTCTCGAGTTATCGTATCAAACCGATGAATGATGCCTGAGAATCGCCACCATTCGAGCGCAAAGGGTTAAATAACAAATCGCTCAACAAATTCGACTTTAGTTAAATTTCCGAAATCGCTCACTTCCTCTTTATCTCTCGCTGTTGCCTGGCGTTGCAGAAGAATCGATACCTCCGGTAACGTGATTTTTGTACCCTCAAAAGTGTGTTGGCTATGTTGGCGCTGGTCGGGAACCTCATGTTCGCCAACAGTGTTCTGGAACGGATTAACACAACAATTCGTTAATTCCCGGCAGGGGGTGGGTGAGATAGATGGGTGGAATCACCTCTTTGTGGGAAGTGCCAAGTCGTTGATGCGTTTCGTGGTTTTGGCCGCGAGAGTTTTCGGATGGATACGCGGAA
>NW_006263747.1:192813-204375 GCF_000469605.1 Apis dorsata | reverse complement strand
GTGGCGGTGCTTTTCTACGAGGAGAGGAGGGTGAGGCCGGTTGTTGGGCCGAAAATGAATCGGAAGAGCGTCACAGGCTCCATTATCCAATACTCACGCTGGATCGTATTTTTTCGTAATGTGTTTCGGCTGGGCCATCACTTTGATTCTTTTCGATGCTCGTGCTTTCAACGCTGATCGCCGGATGCTGTAGGGTCGCGGCTGGTGATCAAACCGACAACAATTAATTATAATAATATATTAATATATTAATATGATTATATTTAATAATTAATTTAACAATTAATATTATATTTAATAATAATAATTTGTATTTAATAGTTATATTAATTATATTAATATATTAATATATTAATATAATAATATTAAAAATTATATGTAAATATTTTATCAAAATATTTCTCTTATTAGACATATTACTTTAAGAATTAAATTAAATTAAATTAATTTATATTCTTAGATATAATATTGTTATCAACTTTTAAACGCAAATTAAATGTTATAATTTAATTAATAATCCATCCTATAATTTAACTAATAATTTAACTAAATTAATTAATTCTATAAAATTCAAAATTTTATGTGCCCTAACACTTAAATGCTTAAAATAAATTATATAATATCAAGATTTTTTGTATTAAAAATATAATCTTTTATTTATAACTATAGAAAAGTGATTTTTTATTTTTTAAAATTATCTTTATAAATTATATAAATTATCAAGATTTTTTATATTAAGAATATAATATTTTATTCATAACTATATAGAGAAGTGGTTTTTTATTTTTTAAAATTATCTCTATAAATTATATAAATTATCAAGATTTTTTATATTAAGAATATAATATTTTATTCATAACTATATAGAGAAGTGATTTTTTATTTTTTAAAATTATCTCTATAAATCATATAATATCAAGATTTTTTTCTATTAAGAATATAATGTTTTATTCATAACTATATAGAGAAGTGGTTTTTTATTTTTTAAAATTATCTCTATAAATCATATAATATCAAGATTTTTTTCTATTAAGAATATAATGTTTTATTCATAACTATATAGAGAAGTGGTTTTTTATTTTTTAAAATTATCTCTATAAATTATATAAATTATTAAGATATTTTTCTATTAAGAATGTAATGTTTTATATATAACAACAAGAAAAGTTAGGAGAGAGAGAAAAAGAGAGAGAGACAGAGATTATTAGAACTCACCAAAATGTGCACGTGTTTCTTCTGGATTCTTCTCCAGTTGGGCCGTGCCAACAGGGAGATGTGCTGTTTGTGGGACAAATGCTCCATGGCATATTTGATCCTTTCGGACAGCATGTTTGCGATTCTCGTTCACAGCTAATCGTTAATCAATTTCCTAAGTGACAAGCACGCGGCTCGGTTTCTCCTTCTTCCTTTGCCCCTCTCGATCTTTGTCCCTCACTCGACCCTCCTCCCCCTCCCTCGTTGCACGATCCAAGTTCAACCGGATCCGACGATTCGAGCGTCGTTGGATATGTCGAATACGCGAAAGGAAAGGAAAAAAAAAAAACGTGGGGGAGGGACGAAGAAAACACAAAAAAAGAAGCAGAAGCGGAAACTCGAATTTCGGTGAGATTTATCACCACGAAACTTCTTCCCTGTCTAACCCTTAATTTGGACGTGACGTGTCCGTCACTGGAGGATGAAAATTTAGAACGGATTGATATTGACGTTGCGCCGAAATGAACAAATGACGGGGATCAAACGGTCGCCAACGTTTTACGCCAAACTTCTCGCCTAATTTCGAAAAATTTTCGATCCACACGCAAATAATCACAGATAGGCAAATAGAAATAGAATTTTACGCGAAGGAAAAAAAAAAAAAAATCAAGCTAGTCCCTCCCCCTCTACCCTCTCCCCCCGCCCCTCGCATTGTTCGAGTCGAAACGAGGGCTGCTTGTTTCGACCGCCGTCGAGAAGGTCGAAATATTCGTATTCACCGAAGAATTATCCATCGGGAATATGGGAACCGTTGGGGATTTTCGATTAATAATACCGAAACACAATGGTAAATATTCGGCTATTCCCTGGACAGTAGACTGCATACTACAGTCCGTTACTCGACGCGGCGGAACCGCAAGCTTCGTTTTCACGCGTTCGAAACGAAAACGCTTCGTTACGCACGCGTTAGAACGCGTTGCGAAAGAGAAAAAGAAGAAAAAAACGATGCGAAGGTGTACAATTTCAAAATCAAATTTCTCGACTCGAATCCGATTGCACACGCCCGATTCTTACTCGCAGAGCGCTCGAGCGTGTAGTATTATTAGCATCTCAGAAATATGAAGGAACAGGGGGGATGATAGAACGTAATTTCGAGCTCGCGGTATTACGTACAAAAGCTCTCTCGATGAAGATCTCTTAAGGGACATCCGGGTCCGCTTTATTCGTTTTCATCGTGTCCACGAACATCCGGACACACATACACACACACACACATTCTCTTTCTCTCTCGCTCCTTTTTCCGCTTCCTTCCTCCCGGCCCAACCGCTTCTCTCTTCCTCTTTCGCGTTTCACTTATCCTCCTTATCCCGTTCTCCTTTTTCCCCTCTTTTTTCCACGTCTTCCTCCATCTCGTTCCACCACTCGTTCTCTCTCACTCTGTCAACCCCGCATGGGAAATCTCAAATACGAGTCTGTTTACTTGGCACTTGGAATCCCGGTGGATATCGATGATAAGATTTTACTCCAACTTCATCCTTCTCCTAGCCCGCTTCATCAACCGCTTCTTCACTCCTCCGTGGACCGTCGCTGTCGGGACAACTGTAACCATCCTCGGCGTTCAGGTTTCGCGAATAACGCGGCAGATATATGCACGTATATTACAGGGAGCCGTGCCCTAACCGAGACCGAGTTCGAATTTCAACGGCAAAAAAAAAAAAACGCGTCATTGCGACTCGGCGAAAAGCCAGCACTGCATCCCAGCTAGACGTTAATAAAAATTTCTCCCCCCTCTTACATCAGGATCGCGATATTTCTTTCTCCATCTCTCGCCAAATTCATTCTTTCCTTTTGCTTTCCCTCAAAGTTTTATTCCCATTTTTCTTTTCTTTTTTCTTTTTTTTATTTCCTTACTTCGCTCCGAGTCTCCGAAAAATTTTTATTCTACCAGACGGATATTAATTCGTGGTTCCAACGCGATACAGTCGTAATATACTTTTATACTCGATTAACGTTGAAACGAGAAATGTTCGGCTACGGTACTTGGTTCCTCGAGTTAATCCGATTCCGGCTTCGTGAATAGGGAAAAGGTTTCCGTCGCATCATAGACGCAGATGCCAGCTAAATGCCAAATACTGTTCATTGCTGAAAAGAAATCTCGCGGAAGAAACGCGGGTCTGATTGGTTAATTTTAAGGAAAAAAACGCATTTTATACCATACCATTTGTCACATATATATACTAATCCAAAACGATTTGTATCTAAATGCATTAAGCGTAAGCATCCAGAGAATTCTAAATCGATATAATATAAAAATTTTTTTATTTCTTATAATGTGTTAATTATGATTTATAACAAGTATAATTTATAAATGTAATTTCGTATTCGTATCAAAATAATTAATAGTTTCGAAAATATTTCATTAGGTGATTATCGATTTTGAATGTTCAAATTATAGCTCTTCTACTACTATGCAGTGTATGTATTGTCAGGATTGTCAACAAAACGTTTAAAAGTGGGGATAGGCGGTCCTAACGAAGGACCCCTCTTGCCCCTGTGCCGTTTCGCGAGACTTCTTTCCACCAGTGAACTGGTGGATAGATACTGAAGGAAACGCCTATTTTCACATGCATTTCTACTATGACATTTGTTACATATTATTAGTCTAAAATGACGATCTGTATTTAAACCTCGATGCATTAATCCAGATATAATATAAAAATTTTTTTATTTCTCATAAAATATATAAGCTAATTGCGATTTGTAAAATTAATTTAATTTATAAATGTAATTTTGTATTCGAATAGTTAAAATAATAAGATGATATAAAGCTTTCAATCTTGGATGATTATCTTAATATAACTTCATAAATGGAAATAATTTTTCGATTTTGAATATTTAAATTATAGTTCTTTTTCTACTGTGCAGTATACGATGTCAACAAAGTGTCTAAAGTGGGGATAAACGGTCCTAGCGAAGAACCCCTCTTGCCCCTGTGCGTCCTTCTTTTCACCAGTGAACAGTAGGTACTTATATACTCTGGCGTGAAGTGTCATTCGTAAATTCAATCCGCAAAATGCTACATGTATCATTTACAATTGTTCGTGAATCTGAAGGACGTAAATACGAAATTAGAAAACCTGTCTTTCTTACCAGTGAATGTCGAATGGTGATGAAATTGAGCGATAAGTGAATCAAAGGAAGCAGAAAAGGAGGAAGATAGAATTCGCCATGTTACGAGAAATTTAATACTCGAGAGAGAGTTTTTTGGATGTTGCCTTCGATCCAATTGTGGATCCTCGCTTCGGTGAAAACTTTGAACGATAGGTTACGTTCTGCTCGTGTATACATATTCGTCCTCCGCGGTTGACCGTTTATCGATCGGGTGTACAACGTGCGCGCGCGCGCGTGTGTGTAACGATATTTAATTTCGCTACAATTTGCAAACGACGCAACACCGATCGCAACAATAATTCTCGAGGAAAGAACGCGTCGCCGGAATTCCCGTTCAACTTCTCTCTTCGTAATTGCTTACGATAGTCGCCGTGCTCTTTACTCGAGCACCTCCGTTCGATTTTCACTTCTATCGTTTCCGCCTTCGATCGTCCTTTCTTATGCCCCATTTCGTTCCCCCTCGGTTTTCCACCAATTTACCGTTCTCTCGATCCGTGTCCAATATTGTTCCGTGGCTATGATAGAAACATCAAACATTTTTCTTTCTATTTCCCTCAATTCGAGAACAATAATTCCGAATAATTTCTTATATAAAAGACTTAACAAACATGAATACAGTTCTGGAAACTTGATCTTAAGAGAGCTCGAAACGACAAAGATTTCTTAAGTATCGTCATTACCTATTGAAAAAGCAACTAGTTAAAAATAATGATCGAATAAAATCACTTCGATTAATTACTTATTAAAATGCTTAAATAACATTTATTATTTGTAACTTTTCATATAATCTTGACCATCTTTTGCTATTATTTGCGATTATTATTATTTTAAACGATAAATTATCGAAATAATTCAACTATTAAATTTTCTCCGTTATTGGATATCCACTATATTCCGATGTAAAGATATACATCGTCTCATCGCTAGTGTTTCACCGGATAAGTTTCCAACAGTCTCTTTATTGATGCACTCCTTTCGAAACGATAGTATTCGAATGGAAAATTCGTTCGTTGGTTTCATCGATAACCGATCGAAAGCGGCCCCTCGTACGTTACTAATATATTCCCCGATCTTTTCCTCGATTAATCGACCAAACATCTTGCGCATTAAGAATGCTCTCGTGCTCGGTCCATCGATTGTGGGAAGAAATTTCAATCGGAAAACGTGACAAGCATTAATGATCGTTCAACCGTCCCCTCTTGTCTTTTGCCCCACGTTTTTATCCGCCTTATTTTCGATTAGATGTCGTTAACGAAAACTTATCTCCTATTCCGACCCGCGTATAACCCCATCAAAACATACGAGAAACTGCAACTTTTCGAAATTCCTAATTCCATAAACTGGAATTAGGAAGGTAACGAGGAAAAATGGTATCGAAAGATTAACGGATAAAAATTGTTTAAAACTTTTAAATTCGATTACTCGCGCGTCGATACAACCCGCATATTTTTCACCTGCACGAGAATCATCTATCATCGAGTTTTTTCACCTCGAGAATTATCACGAGTTGGAAACAAAATATCGAACGTCGAACTCATCGATCGATGGAACAAAGAAGTAAGGAACGATTCGCCGCGCGTACCAACGTATTTTAGGAAGCGACAACGTGACTTGCTCTCTGTCGGTGGGGAACAGGAAACGAGGGGAAAAAGCAGGGAAAGCAATTTTCCCTGGAAAGACGGTGACGTCCGAAAAAAAAAAAAAACAAGTTTTTGATTCGCATTTATAACAGTTTTGCAGGCAAAACTCAACTCTCGACGTCAACCATGCCAACAGAATTAATTACTTTACCCAACTAATTACACACCATCGATCGTTCCTTTGTTTCCCGTTTCCTTCGCCGAATAGGTCGCGCGTGACTTCTATTTCACCTTCGACGAATAAAAAAGTGAATGTAAACAAACAAGTTTCGGTCAAGTCAAGAATTTGCGCGAACGTAGGCGAAAATGGGTCGTTATTCGTCGCGCTGAGTTTCTCGGCAAGTTATGGACAAAAAAAAAAAAGTAGAGAAACTTGACGAACCACGTAACGAAAAGAGAAAAGTTAGGTCGAATTCGAATTCGGTCGCGACTCTTCCTCCTTCCTCGCTCGTTTCACCGAGAGTGTAATATCGAGTGTAAATATATAATACCACCGGCAGGATATCTGGGAAAAATGAAACGTGGCGAGTTCGAAAGAAACGATTAGTCCGCGAGGAACGGTGTTCGAATTCGTTTCTCGAAATCGAACGATCGACAAAATAGCAGATTTAGAACGATTCTATACATTTACCAGAGATATGATTTAATCGTTAGTAATTCGTTAGTTAATGGAGGATGTGTTCGAATTTTATTGACGTTTCTCGAACGCTGTTGGAGGAAGAATACGGGATCTCTCGAAAACCGACACGTAGAAATTTAACGATTATTGCCACTCGTCTCTCGAGATCGAACCTTCACCGGATTCTATCGACGACTAATCCGTTATAATGGTCGGTCGTGTAATTAAAACGATTCTTGGAACTGGAAATTTTGTCTTGCCACAAGTCGGGAGGAAAACAAAAATAGCGCGCGAGAAGATGATTGTGGGGGTTGAATGAAAGGAAAAAGAAAGAGAGGGGGGGGGAAAAAAAAGACAAAGTCGTTGCGGAATGTCGCCACGAGTTGTCTTTTGGCCGTCGTATCCGGTTATCTCGACCACTTTATCCGACAAAATTGTCGGCGGGAGCGGAGAGGCGAGCTCTCTTACGGCCACGAAAATTATATCGCGGAAGCGAAGTGGCGGACGAAAGGGGCCGCGAGCTTTCGTAAACTTGGCGGGCGGCGGAAACGCGGGGGTAACGAGGCGAGATAGCTCTCGAGCAAGTTTTCGCGAAATTTTCCACTCGACCCCCCGCCGCCCTTGTTATACCGCCGTGTCGCGAGATAAAAGATAAAGATAACGCCTGGCTTTCCCGCTTCTTAATAATTTCCAACAGCCGCTCTCATCTCGATCCTTCTTCGATTCCTCCTCTACGATCTTTCCAATCATCATTGCCAGATCCATTGTAGACAGCTGATTTTTCGCGTTCGTAAATTCCTACAATGAACTAATTGCGTCGTACAAGCATCAAAAATATGCTTTCACGGAGGAAGAATAAAATAGGCGATGAGAAATTAATATATGGATATTCGACGGCGTTGCGAAGAATAATTTTACGCGATCTCGCATGCCGGTCACACGAGCCCCGGATGGAAGGAAAAAAATTGGAACTTCTTCTCGCTCCTTCTTTCCCCTCTTCGTCTCTTTCGAACTGCGAGCGACATCTTCGATTTCGACCTACTTGGAAATCGAAACGGAAATAATGGGAGAAAATACGTTCGAACATTTCAGTTTTTCAGAATGTACCTGTAGAACGTTTATGGTTTAGAATAATGATAGAGCTATAAAGCCGTTTCGATATCGATTCTTTCGTGTATATCTTGTCTCGTATATAAATTTTGGATCAAACAACGTGTAACGAGTATTTCGAATGAAATTTCATTTTCCATTTTAGTTGCGTTCACGTGTAGAGAAAAGTCTTGATAAAAAAAAAAAAAAAAAAAAAAAAAAAAAAAAAAAAAAAAAAAGAAAAAAGAAAGCTAGGTTGCGTTTAAGGTTTCTCGAGATTGGTTCTTTGGACGAATGATCAAACGGTGGTATCATTTGCCTCTAGCTTTATGGTGCGTTCTAAAAACTATAGTCGTAAAAAGAGCACGCTTTTAACCAGTAGCAAAGTTTTTTTTAGATCAATCTTCCTTTCGCGCGTAATGCTCTAGAAGCTGCCAACACGAAATGTGCGAAACACGGATACATTTTCGTTATTTCATCTTCGCGGCCAATGAAACACCAATGTCGTTGCGAGATGCGTTCTACATTTTCACGTCATAGAATATCCGTCGATAGAGAGATGTAAACGGATCGGGTATAGCCAATACGATTGATAAATAAGCACGGAATTACGAAATTTACACATGCCCAAACATTTTCATGTTTGATTTCCATGAAATTGAATTTTGTCACGCGTGTTAATCTACGAGAACGCTTCGTTATCGCGTCTCGTGAAAATCATCCTACATAACCTTGTTTCTCGGCGGGCAAAAAATTCTACCGTGCAACTCACCTCCAAGAAGCGCTATTTGCCGAGCAAATATCCGTTTTCGGTTCATCGTGTTTGCCGTGTTTCCCCACTCGGAATAAACTTTACTCCCATCAACGTGAAAGCTCATCACATGAAAAATCACTGGTCATATCGTGCCGCGTTCATCCGGCCGACTCCATGCAACTGTAGTCACGCCTCTTCACTTTCGAATAAGGAAGAATTCACGACTCTCGATAAATCGAAAATCCATCTATTCCGTTCGGAAGATGTTTCGATTTTTCCTCCTGGGCGATTTTAGATACTTCGGCGAAAATAAGAGAAATAAAAAATCAAGGAGTGTTCGACCGATAGAATCAAACATACGTGTATATATTTACGAATGGTCAATTTCGAATTTTATATGCGCGCTTGGATATAACGAACGATCTCTCCCGAGACAAGTTGTAAAATTACTTCATTGACGTTTCATTGACGTCTTTTATTTGGAAACAGGTCAAATGGCACTTTATTCATTCCGATTATTGGTGAATGCAATCTGATTGGCAAACACGTGTTGCATCGATACGATAGCGATGAATTGGAAGAAAAAGGATGCGTAAAGACGAATGCGAAAGAGTATTTGACGAGCAAGCGAATACAGCGTTTTATTGCAAAGTCAAAATCCTTTTTTCGTACTTTCCGCTTTTTCTTTTACCTGAATTTAAATCAAAATTAAATTTTTACAAAGTGAATTTGTTCAATTTTTTTAAAAAAAATCTTTATCTTTAACGTATAATAAAATACTTTAATTAATTAATATATAAAAATATATAGATTCTCTGATAATATATAGAAAATTTATATAATATATAAAATTATATATACATGCTCTGCAATATATGGAACAAAAATTTATATTGTATATATTCGTATATGATATAAATATTCCGTACGATAAAAATTTGTTTGTTAAGAATAAAGTTTAAGATTTTTATCATTACATCGAGCAAGGAAGACAATAATGAAGTCAAATATAAGTCTATCTCTTGAGAGTATAAAATGTGCAGAGCAGTGGAAGAAAGATAAAAATAGGATAAAAATTCGGAAATTAACGCCATCTTCAGTATGCCGCAAATGAAACTCGTAAGTGAAGGAAAGAAAACTGTAGGATGAAGATAGAGATAAGATAAGGATTGATCATTACTGCCATCTCTTAAATGGTTATAAAAACTTCTTTCAATAATACTCGAAAGATGGTACTAGCGATCGTTTCTTACTCTACTTTATCTCGTATTTAAGAGATGTCTTTGGCATTCAAGAGATATCGTTGGTAATCAATTCTTATCTTATGTCTATCTTCCTTCTATCATTTTCTGTCTTTTATTTAAATGAATTTCATTTGCTGCACTCTAAAGATGGCACTGATTTTCATATTTTTACCTTAAATCTGTCTTTCTCTAAATGTTTTCTTTCTTTGTTCCTTGGACACATTTTATCATTTCTTTTTTATAATTTTAATAATATGTTTTGATCTTTAATATAAAAGAATATATATTACATTTTCTCGATATTACGTATATCTTGTCGTGTACTTTAAATCTTCAATCTATAATCGTTTTATATATAAATGGTTTTTTAAATACCCAAAAAGATACGTTGTAAAACAACCGTAAATTCAAATATTTGAAAAACATATACATTTTTATTTTTGGAAATGTACAACAATACATTATTTTTCATCATGGGATTAATTTGCAAAAAATTCGTCGAACGTTACATCTATTTCTATATGGAAGGCGATGATCATTTTTGGATGAACCGTTGGATGGTATCTATTGTCGATTGTAAGTAACATTTAGAATTGTGAGAGATATAAGATTCCTTCTTTACTCGTATGCATGAAACGTTTGCTTTACTTTCTAACAGATGGCAATATCGTTTCCAGATGGATATCGAAAAAGAACCGAAGAACGAAAATATATTGGAACAGATTCGATTGAAACGGAATGATTTGCACGGTTCGTTGGACAAATAATTACAAAATTAGCTGTAACAATAGGATGGGTCGCATCCTGGGTGGTAATTGGCGAGCGGTCGGAACAAAGAATATGTAATTAGTTTGCATGCGATTTATAAACGAGCGTTGGTTGCAAAGTCAGCGAAATCGAAAATAATTTACATTAACCGGAGTTAACGAGGGGCTCGGATTCGGTAATTAACCTATTACAGGGCGAGCTTGCTTGCATGATAATTTTCAAAATCGATACGCAACATTCCTGCGAGCTACTGTCATATTCACCGTTCGCCACCGTTCTCTCTCGCTGTAAACCATAATCAAGCGGTGACCAAACCCACCGACCACCGAAACGAGTTCGAGGTAGCGGATCTCTCGAAATATCGATAATTGGATTCTACCTGCTCTCAGACTTTGCGCAACGATTTATCGATTGAAAAACGATTTTTATCCTTTCAAATCGAATAGTAGAAATAAAACAAAAAGAGCGTAATTTCGATATGAGCGCGTCTTTTAATGCCCTCGATGACAAGTTTAAATTAATTTTTCCTCGTTTTCGTTTCATTCTCCTAGTTTGTTGGTCGAGCTCTTTGACCGTTCGTAAATTGAATTAGGCGGTGACCAACAAAGGAAGGTTATTTGTCGGTCTACATACATGTAACGATTCGACATTTCGTCAAAGAAAATAGAGGAATCGTTTTAATATAGGTAAATTAATTCTAGGTAATTTCGTTTTATCTTCTGGATTCGTTTTCAATTGCTCGTTACGGACTGTGGCCCATTAATTAAAGTTTATTTATGACAGGGCTCTTTGATAAATTGATTTTGCATGGTTGATAGAGAAATTTTCATTTCTCTTCCCTCGTTACAATGTTTTTCCTTTTACCATCGCTCGAGCCAATATCGGGACAGCATAATTTCGCGTACGTTCTCGTTGCTATTCGCGGGAATACCCTTTTCCCAACGATGTTATTCGAATCTGGGCCATCGACGACAAAAGGAAAAAGCGAGAGGGAAATTTCATTGAATAGAAAGAATAGGAAATCTACAAAAGAGAAGCTGTAAATGGCGGACATAAAATCCTTCTTTATGCTCTTGCACAGGC
>NW_006263747.1:186791-192586 GCF_000469605.1 Apis dorsata | reverse complement strand
TGGAACTTGCCGTTGGCAGTTATTGGCCGGAAAAAAAGAGGGGGGCGGGTGGAAGGAGGGGGAGGGTGGCCTCGGTAAAGGTTGACGGCCATTTTGATTCATCGGACTCGGTCTCCTCTTTCGAATAAATAATGGCCGGGAAAAGGGGTTTTTTCGTACGCGGAGGTACGGTAAGGTGCGCCAAGCTATTTCGGCCAGCCGTAATTCATATTTACGACCAATGGGAGTTACGCCAACTATAAGAGGCTGCATAATGAAACTCGGTCGCAGTAACACCGCTTCTGCTTTTCCAGCCTCTTTAGTTTCATTTTTTTTTATGAAACATCGCATCTACATTTCTCCGTCACGCGATTTTTTTCTATATAATATCTAACACCCTCGTTCGAATCTGTACAGACGGAGAACATCGAAAACAACTCGGCAAATCCCTTCGAGTTCTGGGAATTTATGGGAAGGGCCAATTTTTGATCCCAAGTTCTTTATCGAATCTCGATGCTTTCGAGAACCACCGACTATTCAAAGGGGGAAAAGGGGGAGGGGGGGCTACTTCGGTCCAGCTACGCTTTTATTCCCGCGTTCCAAATTCGACATCTTTCGCTCGCACGGACTTGTTTACGGATTGTTTAGACGGCTCGAACTATTTACACGGAAGATTTATGGATCGGCGTTTCGAATCCGGACGATTTCGCAACCGTTCCGGGTCGTTTCGTCGCTTTTAATGGAACCAGCGGGAGCGATAACTGTTGGGAACGGGGGGGGGGGAAAAAAAAAAAAAAAAAAAAAAAAAATTCTCCTTGCGCGTGGCAAAATGGGAGTAAACTAGCGTTCAGTTCCATTACATAAAACACGATTACGTCGCACTTTTCGCGCAGCTTCGGCCCTTTCCGGTTCATTGAACCCCCTCCCCCTTTTCGTTTAATCCTCTTTGGAAACCGGCATTCACACCACCGGAATAATTTTATTCCAGAAAGCCAACCTTTCTTCCTTTGCTCTTTATTATCGCGCTCCGACAATTTCTACCGTCTATATCGATTAAAAAAGAGAGAAAGAGAGAAAAAAAAACAAAGACGCGTGATATTTATCGCGAAGTCGATCTGTTCCAGCTTAGAGAAAAAGCGTTAACGTTTTAACGAGGGACGTCCAGTTGTAAGTTTTAATTGGTCGTCCTCGATCCTCGTTCGTCGAACGAAAAACAGGCACAGCGCCACGCGTCGTCGATTCGATCTCCGCGTTCCCTCTTCTTCCTTCCTCGCCTCGCCTCGCCTCGCCTCGCTTCGCTTCGCCACGCCTTCCTTCCTTCCTTCCTTCCTTCCTTCCTTCCTTCCTTCCTTGCTTCCCGCAAAGTTGCACGGTGGATCCGACCGTTCGCCGAGAGTCAGAGCTGGAAACATAAAACTTTGGACGACATAACTCACCCATTTCCAGACTATCCCTTCGAGAAATTATTTTCTAGGTGGAGAACACGTTCCGCTCTGGAGAGATGGAGAAGTATTTCTCCGCGCGTGGAGGCAGAGAGAGAGAAAGAGAGGGAGAGAGCTCTTCGAGTCTCGGGGGGATGCGCGAAAAATCCCCCAGAGAAGGCAAGTCTCGGTCTCGATCAAACATTAATCGTGCCTTTCGACGGATAAATTGGCAGCGCCCGTTTTATTCGTCTCGCCCAACCGGTATTTGTCCACGATTCCGATACACCAATACGCTTCTTCTCTCCTTCCCTCCTTCTTCCTTTCTTTCCTCGACTCGCTCGAGTCGAAACAACCAATTCCATCGAATCGTTGCACAAAGAAGCGTTTTTTCGTACGAACTTTCTATCGAACGATCGCACCGACTCGGCTGACGATCTATAAAAATATTCGAGCCAAGCTAAATTACGGATATTCCGGGGGATTTTAGCGAGAGATATTGGGGTGAAAGGTTACCGAGAGCCGATCAGAGAGGGCCACCCTTGTAAACGATTTCGTTAGTTTGGACGCAAAGCGTAGCACCGTGGAGAGGAGCAAAGTAGCGGTTGGATGGTAGCAAATAATCTGATTAACGATCGAATAGGCGAGAGCTTGTTGCGTTCTAACCCGGTAATGGCCTCCCATTATTCGGCCAGTCGCGTCTTCGTCGGGGGATAAGCGAGAGGATAATCACGATCATCCCTCCATTTACTATTCGATCCCGGTAAATTAACGATTTTTAAACAAAATTATAAATGAAAGATATCATTGAAAAATCTTGAAATCCTTCGTTTAAAATTCGAAGAGAATTTAGAGCGGGAAGGAAACGTTTTCGAGCTCGTTCGGGGAAGGAAGTTGGCCCTGGTTAAATTATTATTACAGGAGGTGAGAAACGAAAGAACGACGGCGTTACTTTTAGTCTCCTCGACGGAACGGTTAATTTTCTGGCGCAAAAATTAGTCTGAAAATGGTGTGTGAGGAGAGGGGAAGGGGGAGAGGGGTGGTGTGAAAGTTCGCCTCAAGTTCGAGCGAAATAAGTGCGGCTAAAGAACAGCGTTGAAAAGTTAGCGCGGCAAACGAGGCTGTGGAACACACAGGATGGAAAACGAGTTGGTTGTAGCACAGGTTGGTTACGTGTGTTTGTCCAAGGTACACGTATACGACGACAACGACGACACGACGATGGCGAAGGACAAGCTGGGCTCTGGGGAATTAAAAAATTTTTAATTGCAACGGTGAGCCAACGACGTCGACCGAGGTGCAAAGCGGTTGCTAATTATCGTCTAAGAAATTACAAGGACATTAAAGGGACGAGCCTCCGATAGGCGGAGATTTTAGGTTCAAGATATTTTTATTTCTCCCGTTACAACATCCACTGTGAACTCTATCGAAAAGATAGATTTCTATTTTTTCGACAATTTTTTCGCACACGCATAATCTTTCTACGGTTCGATTTGTTGATTCAAAATTCTTAGAAGATGAAATGTTAAGCAAAGGCGAAGCCAAGGCTTGTGAAGCGGTCAGGTTTTTATTTTCAATGGCTTGAGTATCTTCGATAATCTGACAATAATTTATACTATAAATTACTAAACAATTATAATATTAACAATTAATAATTATAATATTATTATTTAAATTTGTGGCAGATCCTATATTATCGACTAATGAATTTATTAAATGTAGAGAAAATTACATACGAAAATTTTGTACAATTTTCTGTTTACATATATATTAAAATATATATAAAAAAATTTACACAATAATTTACCTTCTCCAAAAAAATAACATTTTGTCTCATAATAAGCTACTGATTTTAGAAAATTTGTATACATAATCTCTTAATTAGTTAGAATTGTTATAAGTATCCGTGAAAATATTTTTATTAAATATTCGATGTGCATAATTGACTGCACAGATGCTTATGGATCATTTCACAAAAATCCTACAAGAATTAGGAATATCTAAAATAGATATATATATCGTTATATCGTTTTTACTTGGAAAACTTCGTTCCAAATCACATTATCAAAATGTATATGTATAATATCAAGTTGCCATTTTATTGTTTCTTTTTCTTAATATTTATCGAATATAATCGAATATTCTACGGCAGATAAATAAATTTGAATATTTAATAATTTGATTTTCACTCAAATTTTTCTTTAATGCTCTTTAATCATACTATCTATTATCTAGATAGACATATATAAATCTATGGATCATTTTTACCATTTCAAAATTCATACAAAATTTTTCCAGATCCTAAATTTCCAAACGAAGATAGCAGCAATGACCATTTGCGACGTCCTCCAACTCTACTATTGATTCCTCTCAGTTTGCATTTTCACGAAAAATAAGGATGGAGGAAAAACCAAAGCCTGCAATAATTTTCTAGATCAGATCAGTTAGAACAGAAGTGGAATACAGATTAGACACAATTCACATCATTATAGTCATCGATCAAACGGTTAAAGTAAATCACCATATCGTTTACTCGAAGCTCATAATATTGGCTTGTTCATGCGATCATGAACAGTTGAATTCGACGACTTCAATCTCGTAGCAATTTCTCGAGTTGTTATTCGTAGGTTTGCTTCGATCGATGCCTTTATTTTGTTTTTATCGGTTTCGATCAATCTTCCAGAACGTGGCACATCTTTAACGTCGAAATCGTCGGAACGAAATTTCGAAAATAAATTTTGACACTGGCATACCGTTGATACACTTTCTCCATAGACTTCGCGTAATTTTTTTCTTGCCTAAGAACGGCATTCTTAACCTTTTCGGCAATAAAAAAGTAAAATACGTCGAAAATGCTCTTTTTTGGTCTCGTATCTTTATTATCGCGCATGGAAAACCGCACAGAATCAAACGAATTTTTCTTATAAATAAACCGTGAAATGCCAACGATCAAAATATATAACACGGTTTAGAATGAAGTTGGCTGTAGATAAACGTTCGACTAGCGACGCTCGTGTGAAAAAATGAAATTATTTTCCGAACAATCCAATAGAAACATCCTATAGGCAGTAGCTGGTCTTTCGAGTATAAGAGCATCACGTCTGTGTTACATATTCAAAGTCAGTTTAGACTTTAACATAGAGATATTGCCCCGTTTTTTTTGCGTCACTTTTAAATAAAAATTCTTCGCACGTTCTTTCACGTATCTTATACACAATCGACGCGATCCTCGATTTCCTGGCTCGTAACGAATCCGAATTTCGAACAATTGAAATTAATTTTCGCTTTATATTTCGCGATTCGATCATTTCCACACAATTCGAAAAAGCAACGCTATTTTCGTTCGAATTAATTAGCCGTTGAATTCCAGCTCTCTCTATTATTGGTCGTCGTTATCCTTTAGGAAATTGTTCATCTCTCTTGACGATGAAATCTTCTTGAAACAATGAAACGATCGGTACGTAAGATCGTCGAAGGACAAAATGGGACGAGGTTGGAACATCGTTTCGGTTATAAGCTTAATTGGCAACGTGTGTCCCGACGGTTATCTCTTTGGTCGGATTACGCGTGTCCGGTATGACATTTCGGCGCAGTATGAATTAATTTCACCGACAAATATTTGAGATGCAAAGGAATTAATATCCCGCGCCACTGTTTATTAATTACGATCTTCAATATTAGTCCGATCCAAATACGAGCCGCCACTCGTCACTATTCACTACAAAATAGTTCACTTTAGGCAATTACCACGCGCCACGATTAATCGCCTTCGAGCGATTATACAATCTCCTTCTCTTCCCCTTCCCCTCATTCCTTAAAAAACTATCTCGATTACACCTCGATCCGTTTATCCAATGAATTACTTTTTTTTAACGCGGTTTGTGCATACGTGACTGTGTGCAACGAAGGAGGGGGAGGAGGAGGGGGAGGCTTTTTAATCCTGGGCAGGGCGCTCGCGTCGTGTCGTGGCACGGTTAACAAGCGTCATAATTCACCGGAGGAATTTTCCCGCGTAAATAATAGTCCCCTTTAAACCTTCTCTTCCCCTTGTTTATAAAAAAAACTGTTCTGCATACATTACGGCCAGGATATTATTATTCCTGTTTGTTTTCTTTCCTTTCCTTTCCTTTTTTTTCATTCGCGAATTTTAAAAAAGGGAAAATAAAAAGAGTAGAAGAGGAAGGAAACGCGTCCGTACGCGGAGTAATAAAATTGAAATTTATACTTTCCGTTCGTTTTCGTTTCTNTTTGCGCGATGCACCGCCACAACAACCGTTTACGCTCCACCCACCGCGAGCGCCCGTGTTTTTGACACGAATTTAATTATTTTTATCGCGACCAGACAGAATTTAAGTGGTCTCTACAGATCTCGCGCAGCCGGTCCAAAGCCGGCGC
>NW_006263747.1:184847-186595 GCF_000469605.1 Apis dorsata | reverse complement strand
CTCTCTCTCTCTCTCTCTCTCTCTCTCTTATTTTCTCTCTCCTATGTTCCGCTTTAGAAACGCTCGAGGTTCATGCGGCTGTTCGAGGAAGTTCGTTATCATTCGATACGTAAATTTCAATGCGGGGGCTTGCGCAATTTCCGTTTTACATCGTTCCATAAAGAGGAGGTAGACGCGGCCGCCATGTACGCAGCTCTACTTTAGCCCGAGCTTCCTCCAAGCGAGGAAACGACGACGACAGGGGCGGAGAAAGGAGGGAGGTGAGCACGTGCTTTCGCGCCACGCTCCAACGCCTGGAACGTGACGACGAGAAACTCCTCTCCCGACGACTCGTTTAATCCTTCTAGCCTTTCGAATCAATCCTTATTTATTGGGTTGTTCGGAAAGTAATTTCGTTTTTTTTCACGACAATGAAACACCAAGTTCGTTTCACACGATCACAAACAGTCGAGTTCGATCTCGTAGCAATTTCTTCGAGTTGTTATTCGTCGGTTTGCTTCGAACGATGTCTTTATTTTGTTTTCATCAACTTCGACCGGTGCGAATCCAGAATATGACGCATCTTTAACGTCGAAATCATCAGAATGAAATTTTGAAAATCAGTTTTGTCACTAGCGTACTTGATATAACCTTTTCCATGCACTTCATTCGCTTCCATTCACTTCACGTAACCTTTTTCTTGCCTGAACGGCATTTTTAACCTTTTCGGTAAAATATAATCGATATAATCGAACCGAAAATGTTCTTTTTGATATCACGCACGAAAAACACAACCGCACAACAGAATTAAACAAATTTTTCTTACAAATAAATCGTGAAATGCTAACTTTCAAAATATACATAACAACACGGTTTAGAACGAAGTTGGCTGTGGATAAACGTACGACTAGCGCCGCTCATGTGAAAAAGCGAAATTACTTTCAGAACGGCAATATATACTCGTGTTCCGCGACGATCGAGTCCACTGAATTCTCGATAGATCGAAATCCTTGTAAATCCTTGGAAATTACATCGGTTTATTTAACAAGCGACTCGTTGATCAGGAATGACGTCTGCTCGAGAGACGAAGAGACGCTTTGAGCAAACGCGTACAAACAGGTTTCCAGTCGAGCGTGTATCAAAGATCACGCGAGAATTCCGGCCTAGAGACGATCAAACTCGAAACGTTACCTACCTATCTTCACTTAGCCGGCATGTTTCCATTCGAGTGAACGTGAGGCCGAGTCGTGAGTCGGCCCGCGCATCCCTGCTCCCCTGATTCCGTTCCAATTCCATTCCCCTGGCCCTCGATCTGACTCGACGAGCCACGGTTGAAGAACGGTGTCAAGAATTCGACCGGCAACGGAAAGATGATGGTCGAGTTTTTCTCCGCGGATATGTTGCTCAGCGTTTGCAGATACCTTAGCTGTGCATGGAATACATACACAACATACATACACACACACATATATATATGTAGAGAGATCGATATTCGTTCGTATGGAATAATCGAAGGAGGGGGATACGTTTGGGGATTGGTTGGGTGCAAGAGAAGTAATTCGTTTTCTCGAATTAAACGGGACGAGGATAATTAGAGAAAGAGAGAGAGAAAGAGAGAGAGAGAGTGGAATTACAAAGATATCTTTGACGTTTCTCGAGGAGGCAGGAGGTGGAACGTACCTGAAGAGCGGCTGGACTCGTGGAAATGACATCACTGGCCTCTTTCAAGGCACGGGAAGCCAGCATCTCCCCTTCCGCCGCGATCACTT
>NW_006263747.1:181726-184726 GCF_000469605.1 Apis dorsata | reverse complement strand
GGCCCGAGCCTCCCTTGCGGCTTCTGCCTCCGTGGCCATGGCTCGTTGCAGCTGCACCGGAAGCCGAACGTCCTTTCTAAATCAGGAACATCCGTTCCAACTCCTTTCGTTTCCCTTTCGTCTACCTTTACCTGTTTCTCTTTATCACTACAATCCGATTCACGAACCGCGAGATCTCATCGATTTTTATTGATATTCGATTTTTCTGTCCCATTTCTCTCTCTCTATAAAATTATACGCGTTACGTATAATTTTACGATTTCGCTTTTCGAAACGGAAAGAAACGAATGATCATGGATGGAAAACTAGTTTTTTTTTTTTTTTTACGAGACTCGATCTTAAAAGAGAGAGATGGAACGCTGTGTAGGAGAGCGCGTAAGAGCGGATATATTCGAGGATAGTTTCGAATTTCTTGGCCAAGTTCCACGGACACGGCCGGAATAAAGAAGATTCCTTTGTTTTATCCGTTCTCTTATGTACGTGTGTCGCTGTCTGTTTTTCGGATCGGAGCGTATGGTTTCCGCGTAGCGAACAGTCGTTTCGAATTTGAAGCGGAAACGAGTTCCGTCGATGATAAATTTCCATTTCGCGATTGGATAAGATTTCGAATTTCGTTTTTCGAAAAGAGTAAAAACGAGAGGATCTACGCTTTTTATTATTTTTCAACTTTTGCGTACTCAGTAGGACTAGGCTACTCGCGTAACTCTTCGTGGCGTATGAGTTGAAAAGTTTCGACTTTGAGTCGAGGTAAAAAATGGTCTGCGCCATTTTGCCAGGTGAATCGGTCATTTTTAAGAAAACAAGACGCGTATATTTCTCGTCTGGAAAACTGTCAAAATGCACTTTGCCTTCGTATTCGTTTGACAAGAATTTTCTTCTACTTAATCATCAACTCCATACGCATAGAGGCAGAGCTTTCGCGTTCGAAACGGGAGGGGGCGTTGTTCGCCGATGTAACGAGAGACGAGAAACATTTTTTCCCAACGATAAGTAGCGCACTTGGGCCGCGCCACGATCTCCGCACAGCTCTTTGACGCGTGTTTCAAAGGGTTCTTTTCACCGGATACTCGAATCTTTTCCACCCTTTAGAAAAAGGGGAGAGACTATCGGGGAACGCGGAGACGATGCGAGCATCGAGACTAAAGGGCTCTTCCTTTTCGGTTACGTCTCGTCGAGCTATGATCCCCCCCTCCTCACCCGCTTTCTCCAGTATTCGCGTTTATGCGCGCCCGCGTACGCCGACCAGAGAACACGACGCGCGCCACACTTTTTCTTCGGTCAAGTATTTCGTCACTTTTTTTTTCTTCTCCATCTTTCGTTTTCTTACGAGCCAAAGGACGAAAATTTGCGAAGAAGGATCAGCCTGGATTTTATTTTTTACGCGAAAAATTTTTTGTTTTTTGGCTTCTCTTATTTTTGCGTTTTCACGAAAAATAATGATCGACGAGAGGAAAAAAAAAGAAAAAAAAGAAAGAGAGTCGAGAGATCGGATCGGTTAGAGTAAAATAGAATTGGAATCGGATCGAATTTACGCGATACAGTTTAGAATCATTACGGTCGTCGATCAGAGGCCGTGAACAGAGCTAAAGTAAACCGTATCGATTTCATTCGCTCGAAGCTCATAATATAAACGATTGTATTGTTCTACGACGGTAAATAGTCTTTCGAATAGCGTCACATTTGTGCAACGTTCATTCGGTTTTAGACTTTAAATATCTTATTTTTATAACATTTCTCGAGAGTGTTTTCTAATACGTGTGTTTTCTCGATATACGTCGACATACGTTGGAACGACGGATACTTAAAATCGATCGAATTAATATCAGTTCTTCTAAGAACGATCGGAAAATTGAAATAGGATAGGGAGAAAAGAAACGATCGTTCCTTACCGATTCGAGATAAAATACGAAATTCTCGCCGTATCGAGTGGAACTATCATCGAGGCTGTCGATCAAGGGTTATATTTCACCCTACCCACTTCTTTCCACCGAGTTCAACGAAACGAGATATTCTTTTATACGTCGATAACGTAACGTTTATACGTTCGTCCGTCCCGCGATGATCGATAGACGGACTATTTTTCCTTCGATCGTTGACTCTCGTTCCTGCCATCGATCTTCCTCGAGAAGCGAAATCGGTCACGGTTCGAGCTCTCGTCTCCGCCAATCGTTTTTACCGACCGAGGACGGTTCTCGAAGCGTCGGTTAAAGGATTGGGACGCGTATACTCACATTTCAACGCGTTCGACCTTGACACCCCAAGGCTCCGTGGCTTCGTCGAGAGAGGTTTGCATGGTGTGGGAAATGGTTTCACGTTCCGAGAGAATTTCGGCCAAGTTTCTCGTCCCAAGCACCGTTCGCAACGTGCTGGCAGCCAGAAGCCGAGTCGAGTGGCTGGAAATATCCCGCCAATTTCGCTTTTACCCAATTACTACGAAATTTCACGTTTCGACGAGCGTCCACGATTTTTTATCTCGCGCGTAGTGTACACCGCGCGAGTGAAATCGTTTTTTTTTTCTTTTTTTTTTTTTTTCCCTTCCCCGTTGGTAACGTAGGGGGAAACGAGCGTAGTAACGTTTTAACGTCGTAATCAGTGGAGTGGAGTGGAGGACGGGAGGAATTTTGATCAAAGTTGGCGTCGAGTCGAAATGAATACACCGTACAATTACGTCGTCGTCTTTTCCATAATTAAACATCGGCCCCTCCCCTCCCCTCTTCCGCGCTCCAGTTAATTAAACGTCGTCCGCCTCGCGGAAACTGTCACGTGTGCCGTGCGTTTAAAAAAACGCCTCGTCGACGTTGTCCTCGCTCGAGATGGAGAGCTCGGTTAATTCTATCCATCCTATATTCCATTTTTCTAATTCCGCTAGTAACGATACTTTCTTTTTTATCGATCGAGAAAGTTTTCTCTCTCTCTCTCTCGCGCGCACGCGGAGATTTTCGAGCCAATCGATGCAACTTTCACGCGATTAATCAGTTTACTCCCCGCGTGGGGCAAATT
>NW_006263747.1:178508-181497 GCF_000469605.1 Apis dorsata | reverse complement strand
CTCTCTCTCTCTCTCTCTCTCTCGCATTTTTCTTCGGCATCGGTGATTCCAGACGACGAGGACGAGGACGAGGACGAGGACGACGCTCTACGAGTCCCGTGATGCTAATTAAAATTTCAGAAAATGGTGTCCGCGTTAATTAACCCCGGTCGCCCAAGGAATCCCTAATTAATTTCCCGCGCCTCGACTATTTCGGCGCTTACCCCAGACGCCGTCTTAATCTAAAGTCGAATGCTCCTTCCTTTTCATCTTCCCTCTCCACTTTTTTTTCGCGTTTACGTGTAATCGAGATATAAATTCTATATAATATAAAGTATATAATATATAATAAATATCTAATATAAATATAATATAAAATATATATAATAAAAAATTTTTACACCTCGCGTATATATATATATATCAATCGCGTGGAAAAATCGTAATTAAGTTCGATTCTTCTATCTCTCTCTCTCGACCGTTCGTCTTTTTCCCCCACGTTGGTTTTTCAACGCTGGTTCGGATTAAAATTGCGAGCGCGGTTGTTTCTCTCGTCCCTCGTCTCCTAGAGAGAGAAATAGAAGGAAGCTAAATGTTACGAGTCATTCAACGAGTTGTCGCCGGTCCTTTCGCCAACCATTCGCATTACGCGGATGAAATCTCTTTTGCGATAGCGCGCATTTCCTCGCCCGCTTCCTCCTCCACCCCCTCGCCTACTACCCATTAACCACGCTTGCCGCGCACCGCGTTCATTTTGTCGAGTTAACGGCGAAAAAAAACACGGCTAAACGCGGTTATCGTTACCCCATCGTTCAAAATTTTCATACGGATGATAATGTGTAAGGGATTAAAAATCTCTTTCTCTCTCTGTCTTTGTAAAGCTCGGATACGCGTATGGGGAGAGGGGAAAAAATATCGAAAGTATTTGTACCTGTAATTGGCTATCTTGATGACGGCGTTCAACGGTTCCTTTATGCGATAATAGACGACCGCGTCCACGCTCACCGTCACGGAATCCTTGGTGAGAACTTCTTGGGGAGGCACGTCGAACGAAACCGTCCTCAGATCGACGCGCACGCAGTTGTCCACGCATGGCATCACGAAAAACGTGCCTACGGAGTAGTAATAGATAAATAAAATATAAGAAAAGAGAAAAAAAAGAGAGAGCGAATCGAAAAAATCAAAAATAAGGAAGAATGTTGATTTCGAAGAGCAAGTTAATTTCGGTTTCGATCGATGGAAGTATCGTTCACTGGTGAAAAGAAGTTTCGTCTATCACTGCATACTGCATTATATTATAATTCGACATCGATCTAATCATCTTGATGAATCAAAATAATTAATAGTTTCGAAAATATTTCAATAGTGTGTTAACAAAGCTTCTGAAATGGAAAAGTAGGCGGTCCTAGCGAAGGATCCCTCTTGCCCCCTGTGCCTCCATCTTGACCATTCTTTTTAATAATAAACAGTACAGTTTTTTTTGTGTTTACTTATTCCGATTGTATCTTCTAAACTTCGATGCATTAATCCAGAATATCGATATAATATAAAAATTTTTTGATACTAATTTATTCGTACATGTTATAGAGAAATAAAAAAATTTTTATACTATATTGATACGTCAGAATACTCTGGGTTTCTATGCTACGCTTAATGCATTAAGGTTTAGATAGAGATCGTCTTGGATTAGTATATGTAATAAATGCCATGGTAGAAACAAAAATGTGTGTGAAAATAAACGTTTGCTTCAGTTCATGCTGTTTATTGGTGGAAAGAACTAATGCGAGACGGTGCAGGGGCAAGAGGGATCCGCCTATCCCCACTTTAGTCACCGCTTTAGACTGTTGACAATCCTGACATCGCACACTGCATACTAATAGAAGAACTACAATTCGAATATTCAAAATCGATAATCATACAAGACTGAAATTATTTTCTAAACTATTGATTATTTTGATGGTAGCTTATTTGTCTAGCTTATTCGTATATGTATTATTATTATCTTAACTATTTATACAAAATTATATTTATAAATTAAACTATCGTTACAAATCGTAATTAATCTATGTGTATATGAGAAATGAAAAAATTTTTATATTATATCGATATTCTGGATTAATGCATCGAAGTTTAGATACAAAATAATTGGAATAAGAAACAAAGAAAACTGTACTGTTCACGGTTGAAAAGAAGTTGAAGGGGCAAGATGAAGGGGCACAGGGGGCAAGAGGGATCCTTCGCTAGGACCGCCTACTTTCCCATTTCAGACGCTTTGTTGACATTACACTACTGAAATATTTTCTAAGCTATTAATTATCTTGATGGTATATCTAGCTTATTCGTATACGTACAATTATTATTTTAACTATTCGAATATGAAATTACATTTATAAATTAAACTATCGTAATTACAAATCGTTAATCTACACATATTATGAGAAATAAAAGAAATTTTTATATTATATTGATATGTTAGAATACTCTGAATTAGTATATGTGACAAATACCACGGTAGAAACAAAAAATAGGCGTTTCCTTTCAAATTAACCAATCAGATTCGCGTTTTCTTCCATTTGTTTCCACCGTGGTGAACATGTTACAGTTTACCTGGTCCATAAGCGGCGCCTTTCAGCCGTCCCATTCTGAACACGACGGCCCTCTCGTACTCTTGCACGACTTTGAAGGTGAAGCAGAGCGAGAAGGGCAACGTAACGAGCACTAGCAGGAACGAGCCTATAGTGGCCAACAACTCGACGAATCTAGTCGTAGCACCGATCTTCGTCTCGCCGCGTGCCACTGACGATTCCTCTGTTTCCTTCCCCGAGGGCAAAAAAAGGGAAGGCGATATGTACAAGGTGATGCAAGCGCGACACGCACGTGATGAAGGGATAATAATTCGCGAGGGATAAAGCGCAGGGGAAAAGAAGAAAAAAGGGTTTCGAGTTCTCCGCCGAGTAATGGAAACGATTTGTCACCGATTATACCGGTAGAGGATTTCCTTCCGTGTCCC
>NW_006263747.1:174990-178273 GCF_000469605.1 Apis dorsata | reverse complement strand
TCTCTCTCTCTCTCTCTCTCTCTCTCTTTCTCTCTCGTTCTCGGTAAATTGCGCGTGAAATGGAACGACTGCCAGAAAAGTAATTCGTCCCCCATCCATCCACGGCCTTTCTCATTAATTTCATCGCATCACATTTTTCTCTTCAAAATTCACCGACCACGATTTCGACTCGCGATCTAGTTCTCGCGAAATGTCCAAGCAGGACGCTTTGGCACGCGATTTATAATAATATCGATCGAAAAGAAAGAAAGAAAAAAAAAAAAAAAAAAAAAGAAGAAAGAAACGTTTCGAGAGGACGAAAACTGAGGGATTCAACGCGTTTCTTTTTTCTCTTTTTTTTACCGCGAGCTTGAAATTCGCGAGCCGGACATCGCGTTTCTTTCCTTTCTCCTCGAAATGCTCGTATTTTTCTTTACTTTGTCGCAGCTTTCGCCCCCTCTATTTGGCAATGGGTTTGAAAACGAACGGCAACGAGAGGAAATACTATCGAGCAACGTGGTGGCCTCACTGAACTCGACGAAGCACTCGACTCCACCGCTGTCGGTTTTCGCGCATCCGTAGCGTACCATGTCGCATCACGCCAGGGATCCCCACACCACTTCCTCTCACTTCCTCTCTCTTTCCAACCCTCTATCTTCTTCTCCCTTCCTCCCCCCTTTTCTCGAGTCGTCGATCACCGCCGCCAACGTCGATCCTTAACTCCTTGGCTGCCTCCTCGGACGATTAGTCGTTCCCTCCACAACGATTTTCCTCGAAAATTCTTTTGCTGGATGGATGCACGGAGATTCCCATAGATTCCGCTAAGGCGGAATCCGCTTACGACGAAGGCGTTTCGCCCACTAAGAGACGGCAAGCAACGAGCGGATTTTATGGTGGACGAGGGATAAACGGCTGCTAGGTTACACTACCACACGCGTCGACACCGCAACACCGCAAACCTCTACCAAATTAACCGGTCGTCATACCCTCCTTGGAACACGCTCCTTGTTTATGTACATAATGAGTAATTGCGTACCGTGGATCGACGAAACGCAGCGTTTCGCGGCGTTGCCCGAAGGGAACCCGCGTTTCTTCTCCCTGCGTTTCATCTTTCGCCCGATGAAGGCGAAATCCCTCTTTCCTCTTTCCAATTTTTTCCGCCTTCTTCGATTTCTTGATTTCGCAACGAAACGAAGAGAGGATAAACTTTGAATATTTCGGTTTCGTCGTCACCTTCGAAATCCGACGTCCTGCAATGAAAACGTTAATACCTCGGTAATCGAGGTGTCGTTCGAGACCACTTTATGGCGTCGTAAAAGGATACCCCCCCCTCCTCCTCGCCCGTCGTAAAATCGATTTAATTTCGGTCCACGTTAGGATCGCGTGATACTTTATATTCCCGTAATTGAATCGTTCGTCACGGTGAAATTTGAGAATTTGCCGAGGAACGGCGAGAGGAAAGAGGGGAGGGCCAATCTTGCTGCGTTAATTCTCCTCCTCCTCCTCCTCCTCCTCTTTCTCCTCGGAAAGAACCGACGACAGGCGTTAACGAGACGAGTTCCCTTTGAACGGAGGGAGGAATATGAACCGCGTAAAATCGAATACGCGTCGATTAACCCTTTAACTTCCCTTTTTTTTTTTCCTCCCCTCTCCGTATAATTAACAAAAGAGACGTCGTCGAATTAATTAAAAGTATGAGATACTTTGAAGGAGGGAAAGCGTAATATTAAAGCGAATTTTTCTAAATTACCAAAGAAGAGAGAGAGAGAATTGCGCGCACAAAAGAGGCGGTTAACTTGGGGAAAAAGCCTCTTGGTCCTCTTGGTCTTTCCACTCGCGGATCCGTTCTTGGCTATAAAAGTCCAACAATGAAATAATTGCGCCCGCTTACTTACAAGCGCTTTGAAAAAGACACTTCCCAACCTTTTCTTCGTTTATTTATCTCATTCTCACTCGGATTCTCTTTCGATCGTTTCGATTGCTCGTTCATAATTTCCATACGCTCTCCTCTTTTGCTTCTTCCCCTCGAAGAGAGGAAAAAACGCTTCCTTTTTCCGAATCCGAATTCCCTTCCAACCAGCGCTGCAATCATCGTAACTGCCACGAATGTAACGATCCTCGACGAGGATTAAAAATAGTTGGAGGGGGGGAGAAAAAAAGGTGGTGGTAAAAGTTGCACATTTTTCGTGCACAACGAAAATAATAAAAAAAACTTACGATCGAGTGTGGCGAACGATAACGCGAGAAACGGATGGGGAGCGGAGTGAGTTGGTTGGTTTTCGAATCGCGATCGATCTATCGTCTGTCGATATTCCAGAATAATCGGCCGATTCGGCCGAGGAAATCATCGACGCGATAACAAATTCCCGATTAATCGGCAATAACGCGAAGAACAACGGCGCTATTCCGCTAATTTCCACGCTTGGACGACAATTTTATTTCGCGTAATTTCCGCCCCGATTCGAAAATCAGACCCTTTAACGACAATTGTTACAACGATGTCAACGATTCGCTCGTAAATTTTCGCAATTCGCAAAATTTTTCGCAAAGTTGAACAACGAGCGGTGTAATCAGAAGGAAGGAAGAAGAACGAGAAATGGCCAGGCGGAAGGCAATAGTTTCTAAGAATAACGATTAGAATAACGATGATTCAACATCGAGATGTTTGAACGAGTATCCTCGTATATCCATCGTATTTGCCTCCGAATACATTTTTATGTATAAATTAGGGATAAACGAAGGGAGCGATAAAGCAGCGGCGAGGTGGTAATCGACTCGTGACAGCGTTTAAACACGGAGGATGTTTGGTTATTCTAGACCAGTCGCGTTTATTCGATAACCGTTGCCCGTTGTTCGATTTATATTCGTCGTTCGAGCATCGATGGAATTTCCTTCCACTTTTATATTCCGATTTTAATTTACGAGATTCGGGTCGGCGTTGTTCGAATTTATCGAGCTATTTTTTTACTCAATCCCGACCAATGATAACTTTTTATGATACACAGTTGCCGGCACTAGAGAGGGAGAAGGGGAAGGCAGAAGTCGAGCTTTTTTCCCGTTTCAATTAGAAACTAAAATTAAAAACTCGTTAGTCGAAACGAAAGCATTCCTATCCCCCTGTGAGGTAGATGACCGTCCCGACGACGAAATCGATCGACGTGCCAGATGCTTTTTGACGTAATACGTTTCCCAAATATTTCCACCGATCGTCGAGTTCGAAACAAACGAATCCCGTTCCCGGTGTTAATAAGCGTAACGATATATTCGTATCGCTCCCTCTTTTCCATTTTCGCATTAAATCCGA
>NW_006263747.1:173863-174837 GCF_000469605.1 Apis dorsata | reverse complement strand
GAGAGAGAGAGAGAGAGAGAGAGAGAGAGAGAGAGAGAGAGGGAGGTGACCGAATTAAAAAACATCGCGTTATTCTAATTATGCACACGTGTCGTTCGCCGATATTCGATTACACGCACGATAGAGGTATCGTGCTGTTTCCCGATTCGCTTTTTCGTTATATATTCAGTACGGTTATATTCGATTACGCGAAAAACGAGTAGATGTGACACAGGAGGCGGTTGGATCGCGCAACGTCGCCTTTGTCCTTCATCCTATTAATAATAATCAGCCACCGGATATACCCGTGCTAATGAGCAACAAGCTACGCGTTTAAATTGCACCGTACCATTTACTTGACGGCGATCGTGAATATTAGTCGTATAACAGACGTGAGGATATTATTCCGCCGTTAGAGCAAAACTTATATCTCTGTCTCACTCTCCGTCACTCCCCTCTTCACTCGTCTACTTACCGAGTCGACGTCTCGAACGTCAACTGACGGATCAACGCCATCTGTGGGGACCATCGATTCCCTTCCTATTACGAAAGTTGAGCCATCTTGGTCACTCGGATTAGTATTCGAACTATGCTTGGGAGCATCGTGTGTCGTTGATGGTGGGTGGTTTTCGAATCCATCCATAAACCGAGCAACATCGATCAATTCTTGTCGAACGATCGTTGGAACGGAAATCAGTGAAAACCGAGTGAAAAAATCTTCACGCATTCGTTTCGACATAGAGTAAATTTCGAGTAATGTTTTTAATGTTACACGTTCCTCTTTACGCGTTCCTCGCGCGATCCATGTCATTCCATCCGCTTCACGGTGTTTCGTGCAACGTTATTCGTGCCACTCGTTTCCTCCTATCTTGTTATACTATAAAATTTCAAGTTTCCGCCTATCTCGTTACGTAGCAATTTATTCGTCGCCCCATGGGGAAAATAACATTTTAATTCGCCGTTAATAAAAGACGAACTGAATTACACTCTCTGAG
>NW_006263747.1:171293-173829 GCF_000469605.1 Apis dorsata | reverse complement strand
GAGAGAGAGAGAGAGAGAGAGAGAGAGAGAGAGAGAGAGAGAGAGAGAGAGAGAAAAGTGAACCGGATCCCCATATTTACTGTGGAATTCCGTGTCGCGAAAGAATCGCTAGACGTATCCATCGATCCGAAATCGAGCGATATCCTGTGATGGAAACGATCGGACATTGCGATTACCAGAGATCGATGAAATTGGCAGAGCGAAATATTTAATCTCATTGGAAGATCGCACGCAAACCAGATATATGTACAACGCAATGTTGGCGATAAATTCAAGAATTAGACGAGTTTCTCGTCTCTGTGAACGCAATCGATGCGACGGCTATTTTCGAGCGCATTAACTTTCCGAAACCAACGGAATCGAATTAATTCCCGACGGATTACGGGAATGCAAAACTATCAACAAACTGGAAATCGACTAGCAGAGCGAAGGGATTCGATGCTATCCTTCATTTTTTGTCCATAAAAAAAGAAAATAGCTAAGAAACAGTGTAAATCCCACAGAATAAATTAGCGTTCATGGAAAGAAATCTCGTAGAGGAAGAAACGCGGATCTGAGTGATTAATGTGAAAGAAAACGCCTATTCTCACACGCATTTTTGTTTCTATTATGATATTTGTCACATATACTGATCCAAAGTATTCATATAACATATAAAAATTTTTTTATTTCTCATAATATGCATAGCCTAATTACAATTTGCAACAATAGTTTAATAGTTTCGAAAATATTTCAGTCTTTCCAGTCTTAGATCCTAACGTAACTTCACGAAGGAAAACTAATTTTTACGATTTTGAATTTTACTATTATACATATTGTGTGGTGTCAGGTTTGTCAATAAAGTGTTTAAAGTGGGGATAGGCGGTCCTAGCGAGAGACCCCTCTTGCCCCTGTGCCGTCTTGCGCGACTTCTTTCTACCAATGAACTTAGCTAATACTTAGCTAGCGTGTACGTGTGTGTATCGTAGAATCCACCACGGCATAAGCTACCAAATCACCTTGACCATATTACGTATGTACGTATATACCTCTGTGTAAACCCGGTGTTTGCGACCGCGTGTATATCCCTCGTCCGTGAGGGAGTAAATCCCGAGGATAACTCTAGGTGTTACGGGAGAAGGAAAGGTGGGGAGGAGTTAGAGTGGTTGGTGATTCTTTAAACCTGGCGTGGTTCGTTGCGCGCTAAACTTGGCGGTAAATCCTGTACTGTGTAACCGGTCTCAAAGAAGGGAGTCTCAGATTTATAGTAGTTACCGGTGTTTTCCCTCCACCCTTGTTATTCGTATTATACAAACGAATTCCACTTATCGGTGTTACGCTTCCCTCGCTTCGGTCTCGGGGGGATCGGTTTTCGAGCAAGTGGTACGCGAAACGACGGGGGATAGTAATTGCCATCGAATATGTTTACCAGCGGAACCAGCAGATTCCGGGGAAAGGATCGTCGAATGGAAGACGCAACAGGTAGGCTTAAAAGAAGTTTAACGCGGCATTCGAGGGGATTGGAAATTAACGAGTGGTGTTGGCCCGGATGCAATCGCGATTAACTCGAATAATTTCCGCGTCTCGTCGTATCTCTCAACAATTTCACGGTGTGTCGCGTAAACTCTGCTCGCACGATCGTTAGATAGCTCGGTTACTCCTTTGTTTAACCGCGTACGCGTACTTGTACTCCTGTCTCCCGCATATAGAGTTTAAAGCAAGCGAGACTTATGAACCGAGGACCGAGAAAGTCCATAGACGCGCGCAGATCTGTGTGTGTCTATCTTTTGACTACAAATAGGGGGAGCGAGGGGAAAGGTAGAGGAAGAAACGTAGTCTAGTCGATGTGACGATCCTGTGGGAGTGCTTGAACCGTGATTACGTTGTTAAGCTTTCCATATCCTATCTTCATCTTCCTTTTCTCTATCTTCTCTATTTACCCTCTATAGCAAGCTTACAGCGAGCTCTACAAAAATCTCTGCTCGACCGATACACTAACGTTTTCTTCTTTACACTCGCGTGCGACGTAAAAAAATATTACGAGTTTAAGATAGAAATAAAAAAATCCAATATTTCACGCGAAAAGTGATATTATCATTGACGTATTTTGATGTATTTTCACGCGAAAAAAGAAAAAATCCTGCTATGAAGTTTGGCAAAAATTTGATCTGGGTCTGGAAAAATCGAATCGCGGAAATTTTTCCAAAATTCACCCAACGTTGGACGATTTAACCTTCGAACGTTTCGAATCGTTCGTTCGTTCGTTTGTATCCTGGAAAATGCATTTGCATTCGTATTATAACGTGAAGCGGCGCGATAGGAGGGGGGGGAGAGCGGGACGTTTTCGAATTACGTAACTAAATCTGAGGTACGAGGACGGTGAAAACGCGGACGTGTTTTGGCCAACGCGTGATCGCACCCTATTCCCAACGCGGTATCGCGACGCGCTTGTTTGCGTGGTAACCATCCCTCTAAGCGCTCGTCGACCAAATTAATCAGCCACGACGGTAATCGATGTTCGACGAGATATTCGAGATGGAAGACGTAAATTAAATTA
>NW_006263747.1:169880-171020 GCF_000469605.1 Apis dorsata | reverse complement strand
AGAGAGAGAGAGAGAGAGAGAGAGAGAGAGAGAATGGTAATTCGAAGTTCGGATCGATTTTGATTTCGGATAGGAGAGGCAAGAATAGATTGGCTATCGGTTTCGAAACGGTGACGTATGTTTCGTGTACGAATACTCGTCGTGGCCGAATACTCGATCGAGATCGAAGAGAGAGATCGCGCGTGGTACACAGATCGAAAGGGAGCGATACTATTATCGGGAGGATGCTCGCAGCTCGTTAAGGATGATTCAAGATAATATTGGTCGACTGACCATTCTACTAAACGTTTACAGCTCGTCGAGCATTCACCGTGTCTCCCGATCTCGTCTAATGGCCGCTACGTGCTGGCTGGCAAGGATCTTCCGGCCGGGATGCGGCCGATAGCTGGCGTGCGCAGCGTATTCCAGCTTTGCACACGGCCCGTCCATCGTGTCTCGTCTGCGTATATAACAGAGATAGCAGAGATTAGTCCCGAAGGGAAAATTAGCCTCGAATAACAGTCCCCGACAAAAATTAAAATCGGATCTTCTCGATTATTCGTATCATTTGATCGATTTATCAATCAAAGCTTTACGAGAGGTTTTTGAGAACGAGATCGTTAAATGGAATCACGTTTCGCCCATCCCGTGTAACAATACAATAACCGATTCCCATTGTATCGAGCATATTGTTAATATCGATTTTAATAGCATTCGTTATATTCAACATCGTGTGGCTCGATTATATTATTCAAACATTTAATTAGCCATTCGATTTATTCAGCAATAATAACAGGGGGCCGAAGAAAATTAAACGAATGGAGAAATAAAACGCGTTACGCTATATCGCCTATACCCGTTTTCGATATATATATATATATATATATCGAATATCGGCAATTTCGTGTCACACGATTCGTGCAAATTAAACATCTGAACTTTGACTCGTGATCACGGATCATTTCGAAAATAACCGATTTCGATATTATATTCCTCGTATCTTGTCACGCATGGTTTTCCCATCAAATTGATAAAAATCAAAAAAAATATCCTTCGCATCGATACGAGGAGGAGGAGGAGGAGGTGAGTCGTGGCGTTTAACGATCATCGCGTTCAACGGATGATGCGAGTCAGTGAGAGAAAGGGAGGGGGAGAAGAGGG
>NW_006263747.1:162958-169524 GCF_000469605.1 Apis dorsata | reverse complement strand
GCAGAGCGGCGGGCGCGTATAGCCGCGAGTTGGGGAATGAGGAGCAGGCCACGCCGAGTTGCACGCAAACGCGTGGACGGAATGCGATTTACGCGACTATGCATCGACGACTGTAGATATCCGTGATCGATTCCTATGCCTAGGATGCTCGCGATAATAGAGCAATATTCGGCGTGAGTATGCGGCTCCCGCCACCTTGCTACTCTCTTCCTCAACGATGAGATTCATCGCGAAAAATCGAATCTATTCCCTTTGTTAAACACTTTGTTCAAATTCTTTGCGCTGCGTGACGAGCGTTTTACGGATTACGTAAAATCATTATTAGATTTCTTCAGTTTTCATTCTGAATTATTGAAATTCTTGTTTGACTAATTTCTTAATAAATACAATCAATCTCGTTTCTCAACGGTTCAAAAATCAAATTCGTCTTTGCTCGAGCTAATTTTATTTTATTTTTTTTTTTTTTTTAGAAATTCCAAGCTTTACGAAATTATAATATTTTTGCCACGAATCTGAAATATTAAGGACATTGTCAGGATTATAATTTTAGAAGAATTTAAGATTGAATATCTTATGTATATATTTTAAAGTATAAGTTTGACTCTTATTGATTGGAGATAACAAAATCTAGCGTGAAATGCCGCATGAAACGTCGCAAAATGGTTGGAACAATTATTATATTAAGTAGAGAAAATTCATTTTCAAATTTATAAAAAATAATTGTTTCAATGTAATGTATAATAAAAAATGTAAAACTCTTATATATTAAAATTTTTAATCCTCTTTTTAAAGGATCATTTACAGATTAAACAAAATATATAGCGTTTATAGGCAGAGTCAATCGATAACTAATCGGTCACATTTCAATAATCGAGAAATATTCTGTAAATTTATTAAGAAGCGTTTATATTTCAATTTTATAACATATAATATAATATGTCGAAACATCTATTTTAATTTCGTTATATATATTATTAATAAGTTTTTTTAGTAAATCAAACTTAAAGTTAAATAATTACTTCATGTACTTAGAAATTTACAAACTGCAAGACTGTTGCGAGCCTTGCTTTTTCTTCCAATTCTTGTTTTTCGCACACTGAGAGGCGGGACTGAAGGGACCAATCGTCGCGTCAGGAGCTTTGCGCTCGCTTCCACAGTAGTCCATCGTGCAAATGTGTAAGAATCGGCTTCTCGAGCGCAGAAACGCGAAATGATGAAATTTTCAATCGCAAGTTTGATTTCCGGGACCTCGTGAAATCAATGGTTTTGATGAGGAGGGGGAAAAATAGGGAATGAGATAATTAGGGCGGGCGCATCGCCAATAAGCCAAATCCCGGAACGGACGCAACGGCAGGCTCTGATCGGTGATTCCACGCCGCCGCACGCGTTGCTAAATACGAGAAAACCAGATTAACCAACACGCGTGCTGCCACCTGTCGCCGTTTTTGCCCGTTTTTGACCGATGAATAGGTTGCGAATAAACTGTTGTAAAGTTTGCTGTAAGTGGGCGATCGAAAGAATGGCAACAACGAAGTCGTCAACTTGAAATCCGGCAACTAGGCACGTATAAGAATGAGGCGATCGTTACACTACAGTTCTTGTATACCTATTGCTACCAGGCTCGATCAAAATGACCGGTGATTAAAAAAGTTATTATTTTTATGATTTAACGTAGATAATGGTTAATTTATTACTGAATGTATATAAATAATTTGACATATTTCTAAAAATACTATGAACTGATGTTCTGCCAAGTTTGGGACTTCCACTTATTTTCCAAACTGTTCCATCGAACACAGTTTTGATATGTTGGTCAACAATAATTCTTTCTTTTTTGCCTGTACGTGGACGCTTATTTATAATATTCTCCTCTTCGTTATCGCTATTTAACTCTAATTCGCTTACAATAAATGGCTCTTCATCCGTTTTCATGTTGTTTCCAGTTACGGAAATTTCTTATTCATCGCACACTGAACAGTCTTCTTCTATGTCCGTTATTTTTTCTAATAACTCCATAATTTTGGAACACCTTGATATTTTTATGGTAAATATTCACCGCATTATATACGGAATACAAAGTTCTGCGCACGAAACGCTCTGCAATGCTTTCTTCTCGAGTTTGTACTCTCTACTGTTGTTACTATTTGTTATTACTACTTTCAATACTGTCATTCGATCTTGAGATAATCTTTCCTTTATATTGCTTTGTATATGTTTATATACTTATTATATACCATATTATACTGCTTTGTATATATTTAAAAGAGTAAATAAAATATTTTACCGGTCAAATAGACCGACTGCAGGTAGCCAGAACAGACTACAAATATTTCTTAGAAAAAAGAAAAAAAAAAGAAGTAAATACTGAAGAATATATCGTACATATACTTTTAAAAAAGTTTAATAGCGTTTAAATATACGTAAAAATTTGAAAACGATCAATTTGATCGGCAATGATAGATTCAGTGTTAAATCAGCACGCGAATGAAACCAACGATTCCTCCTCGCTACGTTTATTTGCGCAGTTGAAGTAATTTGTAACTCGAGGACGCGTGCTCCCCCTGCTCCCCGAAGATACACGAAGGGAGAAGAAATAATTAATGAGAATTCCCTTTTCATATGCTGGTATCCCGCGTCTCGTTAAACAGCGGTCGGACACTATTCAAAATTATACTGGAATTTAGCTCGGAGAGGGGAGAATGGTTCACGATTATTCCTTAGGAAGCGGATTTCGTTCGCTCGAAGAAAACGTTATCAATTCCGTTCCATCCAGCAGAGTGGAATTTTTGCAATGCAATGTCCCTCCCTTCAGCCGAGGGATGATTAAAAAATCTAAAATCGACTCGAATCGATTCCTCGATGGCCTTGCTTTTTATGATATATATTATTATGATTATTGATATATTTTATATGATATATTTATGATATATTTTATGATATATATGAATATATACTACAGCGTAGATTTTAGATTTATATTTCGAAGCAGGTTCGAAGAGTTCAAATTCAAGAGGAAGAAGAAAGAAGCTTAATATCCTGGGAAAGGAAGGGTTGGCTGAACAAGTTCGGGGGATTAAGGGGTCGTTATCATCGCCCAAAACGCATTCAATTAAACATTTTTAATTTTGAAAAAAAAGGGCTCGAAACGGTTAAAAATGTCGTTGGCGTTTCCGCAAGGAGCAAGACGGTGGTCAGGAGTATAATCCCCGGGTGGATAAGAGCGTATGAATTTTTCATGGTTGGAGAGCGTTAAACGTTCCGCTCGTGCGGTCGACCCTCCCGCTCGCGTAATTTCAGCGAGCCGCATTTGCGTGAAACTGTAGCTTACCTAGAGTGGGAGGGGGGGAGGGACTTACCTCGAGAACGTTATCTTCCGTTTCCCGCGTGATTCAGTCGCAACGAGAATCCCAGATGTTCGTGCATTTGCATTAAAATGCCTCTAACCGCCCCGACCTTTTTCTTTCGAGTTCTCTCCTCCCCCCTCTATTCCCTCCGTTCCCACTTGGGTTTCGATCTCCTATTCCCGCGCCGATAAAAAAAAACAAAGAAGCTGTTTGAACTTTCGATCGAAAATCGTGGATGATAATCGACGATAGTTTCGTTTTTAAAAGGTATTCGATCAGGATTTGAATAATTTTGAAACAAAACCGTTTCCAAAATTCTGTTGGAAAATTCACTTTCCAACGAGGCGGATAGAATCTTTGACGAATCGTTGGTTTTCGAATATCGGAAACGGAACGGAAACGGGAAAAACGGGCAGCGTCCACGTTTCCGTTGATCGATCCGAAATCGTTAAATCGGCAATTTTGCCCCCATCCACCGCACAGTATATTCCCCCGATTTCCGTGTATAAACGGAACACACAACTATTTCATATTCCGTCGTCCACCGTTTTCCAGGGGAGCGATGGGAGGGATGGGAAACGAGAACGAGGGAGGGACGAATGGATTCGTATTATCCTCATTGTTACCGGTCGCCGTGTATCGCGTTTGTGCCATTTTCCCATCGGTTACGTATGTATTCATACCCTAGATTATTTCATTCCGGCGGTGGTCGGGATCGAGTCGACTTTTCGACGGAAAAAAATCGGACCGATTCTTTGTTTTCATTTTTTTAAAGCTTTGGTCGAGATAAAAACGATTCCAAAATTCTCCGAATCACATTCCAACCGCGAACAACGCGTGGAAAGAATCCTCGACGAATTTAGTTGGTACTTTTTAAAACACCAACGCGATGCGAGAAAAGGACGGATTCGAATTTCGAAGGTGGAGGTATTTTTTTTTTCGCGATCTGTCGCCTCCGAGAGTAACCATCCGTGCAACGAAGTTTCGAGAAGAGTTGATCGCCGACGAAAGAGAAAACGAATCCCGCGGAACGAAAGAAAGGGAGAAGAGAACTAATAGCAGTCAAACGATTAAAATTAACGATCCCGTTGCGCCCCTAGTTCACCCCTTCGCCAAGATTAACTGCGGAATGACGACTGATCCGACCAAATGAAAACACGGAAGGAATCGAGAGACTTTCCCCCACCATCACCCGTCCTCTTCTCTTAATCAGCCTTTTCTATTAATCCCTTTTGTCTTGCCGAATCGTCTTCCTCGCCCCTTGGAAAATCGTTCATTGAATTAAGTAAGGGAAACCCCTCTCTCTCTTTCCGATTCCTACTTTTCGAGGAACGAAATTACTCTTCTTCCATCGTTGTTCCACGCGATAGCATTAATCGATCAGGGAGAGCTATTTGTGATCGTGGTGTAACGCGATTGAATGGATTTTGCCGCATATCGAGAAACAAAGGAAGGATTTTCGACTGCGACGTAGCATTTGCCAACTAAATACCGCTAAATCAAAGTGCTCGATGTTCTCATTTTTGCGGAAAACCTTCCCATATAAAATAGAGAATTATTCCAGTATAGTATATATATATATATTGAGTTGTTCAGAAAGTAATTTCGTTTTCTCACACGAGCGTCGCTCGTATCACACGACACATGTCGAACGTTTATCCACAGCCAACTTCGTTCTAAACCGTGCTGTTATTATATATTTTGAGAGTTAGCATTTTACCGTTTATTTATAAGAAAAATTCGTTTGATTCTATTGTGCGGTTTGTGTTTTTTTTTATCGTATACGATAACAAAGATGTGAGACCAAAACTAGTATTTTCTGCATATTTTATTTTTTTATTACCGAAAAGGTTAGGAATGCTGTTCAAGCAAGAAAAAAGTTACGTGAAGTATATGGAGAAAGTGTATCAACGATACGCCAGTGTCAAAACGTCAGTGATTTTCCGATGTGAAGACAAAATAAAGACACCGATCGAAACAAACTGACGAATCACAACTTGAGAAATATTCATGATCGCATGAAACGATTTGGTGTCTCATTATCGTGAAAAAAACGAAATTAGTTTTCGAACAATCCAATATTTCAACGGATTGAACATCGTCCGTGAAAACAATGCCAAGATAATTCTTTTTTTTTGTCGACGATTGTTCCAATTTTCAACGACGAATTTTAATTACACCCTTTTCGGTTCGACGATATCTCTTCACGTGTTTCCAACGTGTCCAATGTGGAAGAATCTCGCGCAAAACGTTCGAATTCGCACCATTCGGAACGGATTCGATGGAGAAGGCGATATTGTATTCCATGTGGCGTGTTCGTGCGAGGATCGTGACGGAGAAGAGATGAGAAAAAGTAATTTTTCGCGACGAATTATTCTCTATTAACCGTAAGCCATTCCTGTGTACCCTTTTATTAAATTCCCCGGGAATGCAATTCGAGCCGAAACAACTAGCTTCTCTTTTATGCATAACTCGCTACCTGTTTTCGCGCACAATACCGAATAATAATATACGTCGCGACCATTCTTTTCACCATGCATTGCCTGCATATACACACACACANATATATATATATATATATATATATATATATATATATACTTATACCTATCTTACGAGGAGAATCCCAGGGGAACGTGTTCTCTCGGCTTATTGGCTAGCTCCATTCGGTCCGTATTAAATCGAGAAGGAGAAGGAGGAGAGAGGTTTTGTCGCGGGTGTATAACCGATCGGTGAGGTCGCCGGCGAAAGAGCGAAGCGGAGAGACGGACGATCCATCGGAAGGAGGAAAACCGCGTGACGGGACCGCTACAAATCATAGCTCGCGGTTTCTTTTCGTTTTCTTCTTTCTTCCCCCCTCCCCCCCCTCCTCTTTCTCTTTGTCTTGGAGGAGTGGAAAAACGAAAAAGGATCGAGGGAAAGAGAGAGAGGAGAGATGAAGGAGGACAATAGCCTCGAATTTCATCGTGACCAGCATTTTTCGATTCGTCGCATAATTCATTTTTTCTCTCCCCCCTCTATCGGACGCTCTCTCTTCTCTCTCCTTCTCTTTCCTCTTTTTTTATCCATCGCGGTTGGATGTTTTTTTTTTTTCTTCGAGCAGTGCAGCTTGCAGGACACTGGTGGTATGTTGGTGGGCTGCTTTTCGAAGTATTGATCAATTCGAGGGCGACAAAGAGGTGGATGCGTCGGTACGAAATCGGTGAAAATTCTTCTCCCTTG
>NW_006263747.1:159947-162919 GCF_000469605.1 Apis dorsata | reverse complement strand
CCCCTCCCTCTCTTTCTCGAGATTAATCGGTCGATAAATCTTCCCTCCATCATACTTTCTCGCCAAAAATTTTTACCACGCCATCTCCACCGAGTAAAAAATCGAGTTTCCTATAAACATCCCGCTGATTCATCGTATTAATTTCACCCGCTTATTTATTTTCGCGGAGCTCGCTCGTTAACGAATCGCGAAAGCCATCTTCCATCCATCCATTCGTCCATCCGTCCAAATTTCAACGCGAGTTCGTAGATTCTTCCTTCTCATAAATTCAAAACAACGTCATCCAACGGCCGAGATATATCATCGTTGTCGCTGCTGTACACTTACCCCACCCTTTGCGCCCGCAAACTCGATCCTCGAATGAAAATCCGCGAATCTTTTTCCAAACATGGAGCGATCGAGGATATGGAAATCTTCGAATTTTCTCACCTCGAAGAGGAGAGAGAAAGAAGGAGAGAGAATTAATTAAAATCGTAAGTTTCGACGTTGGGTGGTGCGCGTTACGAGATCTTCAACCTCGCGTAGAGGGGATTTGAAAGTTCCGGCCGGGATTTTCCAGCTCGGATTTTACGCCGCGATTATTTAATTTTAATCCCCCCGTCCAATTGAACGCGATTCAATTATCTCAATTAGGATTATTTCGCGAGTTTACAACGAATAAGCTGCGCAAGATATTAACTTGTTTCACGAAATATATATATATATATATATATATACACACTTTTATGAAAATGAACGAAACAAGGAGGGAAGAGTGGTTACGTAATCGGACAACAAGCAAAAAAATCCTTTTTCGCTCTGTGTACCATCGTTGTTTCGTAAATTTACGAGAAATCTCTCGTCGCATCGCATAGAAAAAAAAAAAATTCCAGCCACGATGGTTTTTTTCGTGAAAGCGGAGGAGAAACGTTAAACTCGGTCGGTCGACCGATGATCCGATTTTTGCCGAAACGTCGCTTCGGCCGTCTGCCAATGAAACCTTTTCGCCTCCAACTTTCCCAACTTTTCGATTAATTCTTACACGTATTAAATCGTGCCGCCGCGAATTCGCCGTAATTTATAGGGCGTGAAACGTAACGCGGTTAAAAAAGGTCATTTGCCTCCGATTTCGAATCGAGATCCTTCGAGACGAGAAAAAAATCGAAACCGAGAAAACCGAGCGAAATATACGACGGCGATGATAATACGAGTTCGAGTTCTCGAATTTATTGCGAATCGTTCCGATTTTGTCCCAGATCGGAGAGAAAAAGTGACTCGAAACGAATAGAATCGTTTTTGAAAAGCCATTTTGAAAAGAATTTTTTTTGGAAAAAATTGGATTCGATCGACTCCCGCGGAGAAAAGTGGCGGAGTGTGTAATAACAATCGTTGACAGATTTGTATCGATCGCCTCGAAGAGTATCGGGCGAAAGAGTGAAAAGAAAGAAAGAAAAAAAAAAAGAAGAAGAAGAAGAAACGCCGAAAGGGTCAGAATTTTAACGTTTCCCTTTAAAAGGCACTCGAGCACCGGATCGTGGAAATTTGAAATTCCTCGAGGGTCGGGGACTTTTATGCAATGGAATCCAAGCGATTCCACCTCTTTAAAGAGAAAGAGGTAACATTCATAAAGGAAAAAGTTAGCCCCGCATTGTGCCTTTTTTCCCAGTCCAAAAGTATTCGCGGGTAGTCGATCGTAACTTGGAAGGCTATCAAAAACTTTACTTTTCCTTCTTTTTTTTTTTTTTTTTTTTTTTTTTTTCCCCCCCCCAACAAAAGCGTATTTCCTTTGACAATTTTTTTTTTCCAAGTTTTTTCGCAAACTCGTATCGAAGTCGTTTCTTTTCTTTCTTTCTCTCTTTCTTTTTTTTTCTCTCTTTTCAGCAACGTTAAACGAAATATTTTTTCTTTTTTTATACAAGTAAAAACGAGATACAAACGCGCGCTAAAAACACGCGATTTCGGCCGAGTGGCCGAATGAAACGATTCCCGGAAACTTTTGTGACGCCTGAACATTCAGAGTCGGGGGATTCGTGGAGGGGGAGGAGAAGGAGGAGGAAGAGAAGGAGGAGAAGGAGGATGGAGCGGCAAAGTTTTATCGCGAAATAAGTATTGCGAAAAGCAGCGAAACTCGGGCGTCCGTGAATATTAAACGTGTCATAAAACATTCATAAAGCTCCTCATCAACCGTCCCTCCTCAAGTTTTTCCTCGAGTTATGTTTCCATCATCCCCCCCTCTTTCATACGCGATACACTTAACGACAGGTCAAACCGATTCGTCGTTTTTCCCCTCCCCCATCTTTACATGCGATCTCTCTATTCGATCGAAATTTTCCCACCATCCTTCCTTCTTCTATCTTCCACGATTAAACAGACGAACGTTACGTTTTTTTAAAAACGAGTAACTCCTCCCTCCTCGATATCCGCAGAATTCTATTTGTCGTAAGACGAGAAAGGGAGGGGAGAAGAGCGCGTGGATCGGAACGAAAGAGTAGTAGGAGGGGATGTGAATAACGCGTGTCCAACCATGGACAAAGCGAATATTACGCTGCGGCGACGGACAACCACGTGGTCGCGTTTTCAACGTCGGGTTTGGGATTTTCGTGGACGATGGCTCGGGTTATCCGGCGTAAAAACGGGCCCAGCCGTATCCGGATCCCCTGTTTCTCCCTTCGTACATTTGATAGAGGCGCGATATTAATATATATATATATATATCCGGGCAAGTCGGAAGTTTTGTCGTGAATATAAGCAATAGACGAAAGCCGCGCGCACCGCATCGCGTTTTCCACCGAATATTCGTGTTTCATTAAATATTCATAGCCCTTTAGCGTTTTCGAGGCATCGAGGGAGCTCCGTTCACTTTTCCCATCCAGCCGGTTTCATAAGTTCCTCCCCATATCCATAATACTGTCCGTGAATTATTGGTGTCGTTCTCCTCACCGGAAATATACCATCTCTTCGAAACGTCGAAACGGTGCCGATATATCCTCTCT
>NW_006263747.1:158071-159808 GCF_000469605.1 Apis dorsata | reverse complement strand
CTCTCTCTCTCTCTCTCTCTCTCTCTCTCTCTCTCTCTGTGCGTGCAACAAAAACAAATCGATCGTTCTATTGTAAATCTTTTTTTCCGTTCGAGAGAGAAATTAATTATTTCTCGAATTTCCCGCGCAATATACAACACGATTCTTTCGATTCGACGAAACGAACGCCGGTGTTTCCGTGCAAAACGAAAATGCTCGAATTATAATATCGCGCGGAATTCCTTCATTTTCCATACACCGTGAATTATCTAACGTATTTTTTCATTTCACTGAAAAGAAAATTATCGACATCTCCGTCAGCGCGAGGGCAACGTTTGCGGTATTTCGCGTCAACGGAGTCAGCGCTGAACCATGTTATCGAGCGCGAAGGTTTCGTAGTTGGCGCGTTGTTGCCACCACGCCGCGGGTGGTTATCGTAATATCGGTTCTCCCACGTGTGTTGGACACTGGCCACTCCGTGTCTCCGAGTGTTTAAACACGGATTATCGTATGCGTTCACCCATGTATTTGGGTGATTTCACGTTCGATTATAACTATCGTACAAACTCCTCAACTATCGAAAAGGCATTTTTTCTTCAAAATTTCTCTCGCTTAATCGCTCAATTTCCTTCCCTCCATTATTATCGAATTTCGAGATTCGAAGGAAAACGATGACGATGGAAACTCGCCGGATGAAAGAAGAGATAGAGCTTCGCGTTAGAAGATGGAAATAGATATCGTACGACTCCCCAGCTATCGAAAGGACATTTTTTTCCTCCAAAATTTCTCTCGTTTAATAATTCGCGCCAATTTTCATTGCCTCGATAATTATCGAATTTCGAGATTCGAAGGAGGACGACGATGAAAGCACTCGCCTCGGATCGAAGAGGGGGTAAAGGAAGGTTAGCACGTTAGCCCCTCCACCGAAGATGGTAATTGACGCGGATAGAAAGCGGTCGGTTAATCGGAAACTTGGCGTCGAAGCGATAAATACGCGGCGTTGAGACGCGCGGCAGTCGACTCGACTCGAGTCGGGGAGAAGAGTGGGGGGAAGGGGGGCAAGTTTAATACGGGTATCGAAATCGAGTAGCGGAATACAAGGGCGTGCAATTTATAAAGGAGTGGGGATTAGGAATAGACGGAACGGCGAGAGAAACGTTAAAGCGTCAATCTTGGGTGGGGGGAGGGAGGGGAGGAGAAAGTTTGGGAGGGGGAAGCGCGTATCCCGAGCTAGCTTCGAGGAGCCCAGTTATAGAGCACAATCGGCCCGATGACGTGTTTACGTCCGTTGTGTTCCGACACTTGCCCGATTAGTTGGATATATTCAAATTGTTGGGCAAAGTTTCTTCGTCACGGTCTCTGTGACGGCTCGCCATCGTATCGTTTCAACGTCTTCCTTTTCTTCTTCTTCTTGTTTTCTGTTCCCTTCATTCTCGCAAATGTGAGATGATCGAAACGAGTGGAGAAGAATAAAAGTAAAGAAGGTACAAAGGTAATATCGCATTGTAGGTACTCGCGTAGAGGGTTTAAAGAGTAGTAGTGGAGGGGGGCGTCTTAGCTTTCGCACAGGCTTCGCACCGCGAGTATTATAAGACTGTTTTTCCTTTTTTTTTCCTTTTTCTTTTTTCAAAGAGAAGCGAGAAGCAAAGTCGCTTTTTTCATCAAAGGAGGGCTCGCTCTTCTTTCGACCGACGCGAAGCGAAAGTATCTTCTTGAAAACGTGCCTCGACCCGAGCGATTCTTTAATAATGAAATCCA
>NW_006263747.1:156068-157914 GCF_000469605.1 Apis dorsata | reverse complement strand
CCCCCTCCCCCGGTATTCTTATTTTTCACCGCGAGGCCAAAGAGAAACACAGGAAGAGAGAGAGAGAGAGAGAAAGAGTGCGCAAACAGGCTAGAAAAACATTTTTCACACTCGTTGCACTTTGATTCACTCGCGAAATGTCTCGCGCGAGGCAAACAATCTTATAAGCTCCACTTGCTTTTTCCTCTCCCTCTCCTTTAAAAATTTCTTCCAACCAAAGAATTTCCTCGAACGAGGAATCAAAGCGAGCCGATCGTTTCTTTTTCTTTCTTCTTCTTTCTTTTCTTCTTTTTTCTTTTTCCCCCGATCGTTTAATCGGCAACGTCCATCTATCCATCCATCCATCTATCCATCCACGTTCGATGGACGTCTCTCGCTCGAGGAAATCGCTACAAATCCTTGGGATAATTGTAATTGCCGGTTCTCGTTTGATTAAAGCGTGTACACAGTAAACTGCGTGGGCAAAGGGGTTGATTAGCATGCTCGGTGCGCCGTCCAAGGACCTTTGCCGACGTCGCCTTCGCGTAACGCGAACCCATCCTCGGTAATCGCGACCACGACTTCGCCCCCCTCCCTCTCCCCCTCTCCATCTTCTTATCGATCCTCTCTCTCTCTTTTAAGTTCGAATCTCAACACTCGTCTTTCTTTCATCTTTCACCTTTCTTTCCGCGCAATTTTTTAATCGACATTTTCGTACGTTTTTTAATAAAGGAATAATAAAGATCTAATAAAGGAGGCTGTTTACAAATCGATATCACGATGGGCAAAATTTTATTTTTCCCCGATTTTCAAGCTATACTTTCGATTTAATTTTTAGAAAATAAAATATTTTTTTGTTAATCGGATTTGTTATTTCCATTAAATATATATATATAGAAGAATAAAACGCGGTATAATGCATGATTTACAAAATAAAATAGAAAAAAAAAATCAGTAAATACTCACGATTGAAAATATGGCAATTTTACTCGCTATTCGAATCCGTTTCCGATGATCGAGAGATTCGCCTCTCGAACGAAAAGTGTTTCATCATCGCTATGAGATTGATCTTATCGAATATCCTCTCCTCCTTCTTTCGAGAAGAAACGCTGCTTCCCCAACTCCAAAATTCCGTAGTTTCTAATCCAGATCGCTTCTGTATCGATTCTGTAGGATAGAGAGATCGTTTGTTACCCACCTTTCCCCAGATAGGTAGCTGCTCGGGACACGAGGAGGAAAAAGTAGGTAATTAAACGTCCGGTGGGAATGAATTCTTCCATCTGGGCCAATTACACGAGGGGGGAGGAGCAAAAAGTTGGAAACGACCGCCCGCTCCTCGCTTATTTTCTATCGCGTTACTTTTCGACCCGCGCTAACGATCATTACGATCGAGATTATTCGTTCGCGCGTGTCCCTTCCTCCGAATGTTTTATAAACCTCGTCGAGGATTGACGCGAACGGGAAGAGGAAGAAGAAAAAGAAGAAGAAAAAGATCGAAAAAGTGACGCGAGAATCGGAAGAAACTCGGTTATTTATTCACCGGATTTTCGTCCCCGCGATAAGGAAGGGTCCTTTTGCCAGTTCACCGAATCTCGCCCCCTCTCCTTTCCAATAAACTCCTCCTCTATCTTATCTGGACCTCCTCTCGGCCCGTTGCTTTTCTTCTCGAAATCTTTGGCAAGAAAACTGCGCTTTCTCATGGACACTGTTCTTTCATGGAACAAGTTTATTATCCTGTTATTGTTAATAAAATAATTTTGCGAACGACACTGGATTTTCGATCGAATTGGAGGAAAAATTGCCCTCCCTTTCGATCTAAGAAAGGAGAGAGTCGACGGTGGAAGAAGGAAAGTGTTATTTTTGCGGA
>NW_006263747.1:153501-155953 GCF_000469605.1 Apis dorsata | reverse complement strand
GGAGGGATAACGAACGCCGCCGATCGTGCGCTTCGATTTGGGAGGAAAGGAACGGCTGCTACTTGTTGACGTCGCTTTTCCGAATCCTCGAATTATGAATAATGGATGGCGAGCAGAGGATGGTCCGGTCGAGAACTTTTCTCTCCGGTGTCGAGAGATCGAATCGACCCTTATCTTTTACTGCTCTCTCTGTATCTCTGTCTCTCTCTTTCTCTCGGTGTCGACTCCAGAGTTTTTCAAATTAGGGAGGAGGAACCACGCGTCGTGGTTCGAATAATGTATATCAACTGAACTTCAGGATTCATTTTCAAACGTGTGAGGGATAAATGTTTCGATGTAACGTTTCAAATTTTTCAAGAAGCGTTTAAATTTAATTTTTATAACAGATGTCTCGAAACATTTATTTTAATTTAAATCGTTAGAAATTAAGTTCGATAAGTTTTTTTTTTCGTAAATTAAATTCGCACGATATAATTATTTCTCAATGATTTTTTACACATCGTTCCACGCGAGACAAGAGTCGAATATTTGCTATATATTCGATTCGTGAAAATAATTTTGCAAAATTATATTAAAATTAATATTTATTAATAATATATTATTTAAATAATAATTATTATTAATATTTATTAATTAATATTTATGGATTATTATTATTTTAAGCTAGCTTATATTATAATATATATTTCTATCATTATTTATTTATTATATTTTATTATATTCCTAACTTCAGTTGCCAATTTTTTTTATTCCTTTTGATTTTTGATACGTCGATTTTGTACGTCTTCTTACAGTCTTTTTCCTATTATTTTAAATTATCACCTTTCTCCTGAACATCTGCCACGCAGATATTTCGTTTAATTTCGTTTAAATATGTATTTTCCTTTTTACTCTATACTAATTAAACGCAATGTTAATTACTTTTATATATTATATTTTTTTTTAACGAAATAACAAATTATAACAAAGAGCAATATTGTTTTCTCTAACAAAAAATATTAAATATAAGCTCGAAAAAATAATTTTCTCCAATTAATTCTTATCACTCGAATCACTGTGACGTCGCCCTGACGTTCCGTCAAAATTCCTTCGAAACGAACGCTTATCCTCGAACGTTTCCACAATGGTTCGTCCAGATATATAATCGAGTCGAAGGGCGAGAGTGTTATCGGGGGCAAGTATTTGGACGGTATCGCGGCGGGTCGTAAAGGTAAATCCGGACGCGAGGGTAATCCGTTTCGGAAGACTGCAATTTCTCGCGGCGCGTTGGCACGCGATAAAGCGTTAGCCCACTCTCGCGGCAGTCTATTTCGGAAAAAAGAAATTAATAAATAGATATATAAATATATAACAGTAAATTATTAAATGAATATATATTTATTTATATAAATATTATAATAGATTAAATATTAATTATTTAATATTAATTATTTTAATATTTATATATATAAATATAATTTAATGTAATTATTTAATAGTTATAGATAATTATATTAAATTAAATATATATTTATTTGTATAAATATTAAAACAGATTAAATGTGTTTAATATAATTATTTAATATAATATATTTAATATAAATATCTATATATATTTATATTATGAACTGAACAGTGAAAACAATAAATAGATTGTACGGATATTAGCTGAATGAATATATTTAATTATACGTAATTGCGAGTNTGCGAGTATCTATTTACAAAATATTTATGTTTATCGAAGAAAAACAAATAGATATCAACTGTAAAATAGTGATGTTGTTAGCGACATTTAATAATAAAACCACAAATAAAATTTCAATGAACTTTAAATTCCATAACATACATTTATATAAATAATTAAATATATATAAATATAATTTTATATAATTATTTAATAATTATAAATTATTAAATAAATATATATTTATTTAATGAAGGGAAAGATGGGGAGAAGAGGAAAAAAAAACGCGGAAGGAAAGGTATGATCGGCCATGATGAATTTCACGAAGAGGATGANCCGCCTCCTCCTTCTCCTCCTCCTCGTCCTCCTCCTCCTCCCCCTCCTCTCTTCTTCACGAAAATTTGATCGAGAACCGAATCTCTAAGATTATCGTTTTCTCGCACGATCTATCGTGGATGATACACCGTCCGTGCCGTTACTTTCCCTTATCAATCGATAAAATCTTTTTGCACGCGGCACGGAATAAAACGAATAGGTATATGCGCTATTTGTATCAACGGGGTAAAAGTATCGGTGGGGAAATTTCGCCGACGGAAACTTTATTTTTCCATTTCGTGAAAAGTTTGCAACGAGGTATCTATATACCGTCGGGTATATACACCTCATTCAGAAGGAGATTTAATTCGCAGTAACGAAGAAATACGTGCATAAGGTGTACGAAGGTGAAAATCGTTGCATGGAAAGCGTGCGCCGGACGGCGATAGCCGAGACGACTGCGTGTGTCCCTTT
>NW_006263747.1:152636-153241 GCF_000469605.1 Apis dorsata | reverse complement strand
GGTGGCGTGCCGCGACTCCGAAAATAATGCGTTCGTTCGCTCGTTCGTTCGCTCGTTCCATCGTAACTCGCGTTTCCTTTTGTTTCGGAAACATTTAGCCGATCGCGGACCGACGAGTTACCACGTCGCTCGTAAATAATCCCTTTCGCCGAGTCCCGGTGAAAATTCATCTCATCTCCCTTCGTGTTTTTCGAAATTTTCTCACGAAAAATCGCGGAAAGAGAGAAGAAAAGAAAAAAAAAAAATATATTAAACGCGATCTGCGCTCTTCTCTTTTTCTCTTTTTCACTTCCCTCCCCCCTCCCCCCTCCTCTCCCTTTTTCTCCTTTTCCCTTTGAAAAAGCTTTTCGTTTCGCACTTTCTTGTTTGCCTTTTCATTAGAATCCCCCATAGCCAGCCAGCCAGTCAGCCAGCCAGCCAGCCAGCCAGCCAGCCAGCCAGTCAGCTAGTTCCCTACCAATTACGTCGACACCGTTCTCCCGTCGAAAATTCGACGGTTCGATCGCCAGCCGGAAAACCAGCCGTGTTGTTCCTCGACCGCTCGAAACACAACCAACAACGCAACCGTGTATATCCGAAAATCTCCTCTCGGGGTGAAAAAAGAG
>NW_006263747.1:149009-152625 GCF_000469605.1 Apis dorsata | reverse complement strand
AGAGAGAGAGAGAGAGAGAGAGAGAGAGAGAGAGAGAGAAGAAAGAGTAGTCTACACTTGTAGGCCAACTTGGATTTCGAACGAGTCAGACAGTCGTTGATGCCTTACCATTGCCACGCTACATTTCCAATACGAATCCAATAGGCTCGTGACTCGTGTTTCCTCGATATACCGAGAAAACGAGACGGATTTCTGTTTCATGTACGTGTATATGTATTACCTTGCGATCTATCGTTTCGCGGGGAATCAAAGCCGAGTAGTTTTCGTATTTCGCGCGAAAAAGTTCGATCCAACTTTTAATCGCGAAGTAGGTAGATAGGTAGGTAGGTCGCGATTAATAAGGCGATGGGAAATTTCGAACTCGCCGAACCATCGGGTGGTCGGTCGGTCCATCATCGATCGATTTTGATGGCGTTCAGTGTGTTGGTAGAGGGATCAGGACCGGGCACGTGCCCTCCAGATGCCTCCGGACCTATCTCTGCGGGAGAGAAAAATGCACGTCTGCTTGTTGATAAATATTATCATAGTCTACCGTACACCAGCACGGAGGGGATAGTGGAAAAATAAAACGGTCCCTTCCTCCTATATTTTCACACGCTCTCTTGGACGGATCACACGCGAACCTATACATTATTTCGAAATCCGATCGATACGATGTAAAATTAACGGTATAACCGGTTAACGATTAACGATTACCGATCATTCAATTATTCTATATAAAGACGAATCGCGAGACGAAGGCAAGGAAGACATCAACAGGTAGCCAAGAGGAAAGGAGTTGAGGTGGTCATCTTGATTAAAAATATTTTTTCCTCCCCCCTCTCTTTTTTTTCCTCTTTTCTTCTTTTTCTCAAACGCATCGATGCCAAGAGAAAGGAAGACGAGAGAAGAGGGGAAAAAAGCAAGCTGCTACTCGCGTTGAAACGAGTATAGAAGTGGTATAGGAATAGCGCACACATGTTGTGGAGGGAGGGGAAGAGGGCAGTGGAGCGCGCGCCGCGGCGCGGCGCGTCCCGACATTCGGCGAGGCGACGCGCACGAAGGCAGAGAGAGCGGCGTGGCGGAGCGAGCCGGCGGAAAAGCGAACCGTTCCTTCGGTTCAGTCGCAGTCACGAAGCGGCGCCGAGCACCATCCCTCGGCCGCCTCTTTCTCTCTCGCGCTCGCGCGCGCGTGTCTATAATTAAACATCGGTGGAGGAGTAAAAGTGTCGGGGACGAAGGAGAGCGCGCAATCCTCCTCTTTGTCCGTTCCCTTTTTTTTTCACCTTCCTCCTCCGCCGCTGAACCGAACGACGAAGCGATGAATTTTTCTCGAGAACCGCCGACTCCGACTCGACGCGTTCCGCCGCTTCTCCGCTTCTCGGCTATAATTAACAACCACGTTCCCTTCTAACGCGTTCGGTTATTCTTCTCGTCTCGCGATCATGCCGAACGACGCGTGCCCCTCCGACCGANTCCACTCGAGAAACGTTCTTCGTTCCGAGACGCGGTGGTGAGACGTCGACCGACAGATGGATCGTGACCGTCGTTAGAGGATAGCGCGAATACCGTTCGCCCTTCTCGAACCTTGACCGTGAGTCTCCTCTCCCGTTTCACGCGTTTAAACGCGTTTCTATTTTTATCCGGTCGGTCGGTCGCGTAGACGGGCGCGCGAGGTCGCGTCGATCCTCGATAGTGTAAAAGTACGGTAACGAAAGAAAAAAGAAAAAGTGAAGTTTCGTTTGTTCGTTTTTTCAGTGTATTCGGTTTATTAGTTTTTGGTGAATCGAGTTTGATCAACGAAGAGGAGGAGGAGGAGGAGGAGGAAAAAACGTCGAGGATCCCGGCTTCGAGAGTTGGATAGCGGATTTGCTCGCGATGCGCGAGTGACGAGAAGAAGAGAAGAGGAGAGGAGAGGAGAGTAGGGACATACCGGCGAGGAACCGAGCTGCGGAGAAACATCGAGAAGAGAGAGAGGACGATTCGAAACGACCGATGAGATGACAGTGTTGTGTGCGTTGTGGGCGACACTGTCCACCGTGGCATCGATCCTCGCCTGTTCCGGATTTTACCTGCCTTATTGGATTCAGGTGAGGGAGGATTCTCCTTCCTTTCCGTTTCTCGCGGAGGCGACAGGAAATCGCGGATCACGGATCAACGATCGATCGGTCGATCGATCGTTGCCCGAAAATTGATCGCCTCGCCACCATTGATCGGTCGACGAACGATGGAACGCTGGAATGCTAGTTTTCTTTCTGTCCTCCCTTTCCCTCTTGAAATTTACGCACGCGGATCGAAATCGAATACGTGTCTCGATACGACGACGTCGTCTCGAATGCGTCGTCAAGTCGGCGATATTAATTGCGACGCGCGATCGATCGGCCCACATATCGTTCCCAACGAGTTTCACGCATTGAACACACTCGTTGCATTAATAAACAGCGATCGGATGGATGGATTTTCGTGACGCGGCGTGTAAAGAGAAACAATAATATTTCGCATTTCGCATCATACTCGCAAATGAAACGCTTCGCCTTTTTTCACTTCGCTTCGATAAAGGGATTCAATCGAACATCGCTGCTAAATATAATATACCCGCTAAGTAGATATCAACGTTATATCGCGCTTTCTCGCGATTGGTCGTCGAAAGAAGGAGATCGATCCTCGTGTTTTTTTTTTTTTTTTTTGCTTTCTTTCTCGGTTGACGAGGATGTCACCTCGGAAAAAGAAGAAAAAGAGAAATAAGAACAAGTTCTATACAAAGAAGCTATGTAGAAGCATTCGGTGGATGGTGAAAGGAGATGTTAAAAAGACTTCCACGTTCTCGATGTTCTTTGACGGTATCGAGCTTTCATCGAGCCGTTAGCCGTCGCCATACATAGTCATAAAACCGTACGAGATCGTTTTTGTCCGACGACGACGACGACGAGGCGTCTAGATGCACGAAGCGAAAGAGAAGGAGGAGGAGGAATTGCGCACGTTTCCGCGTACAACGATGCACGCGATCGGGCTCGCGAAAGCGCAAGAGGAAAAGGCTGAGAGAGGAAAATTGTCCCGTCGATCGTGGGAGCGTTAAATTGCCGCAAAACTCCGGCAATTTCGAGCTTCGAAAACGTCCCAGCACGCGACACGTCCAACCAACCAACCAACCAGCCAACCACCCACCCGTCCAACTTGCTTGCCAACTCTATCGCCAACGACAACCCGTATTAATGTCTCCGCTGATGCGGGGCAAACGTTGATAGGTTTCGCAAACTTCGCCCCTGTTGTATACCTGCCGCCGGAAATGGATTTTTCCTCTCGCTCAAACGATCCAACGATTAATATATTCGAAAAAAATACGCGGATGATAAAGATGGAGAGATTACGCGTAAGATGCACAACTTTCTCGATATTACGATTACATAGCGAACGACTTTACGACTTTGTCGACCGCGGCAACGAAACTTGGGGAAACACGCGAAATTCAAGACTTCTCTCTTCGAACCTCGTTAACCTCCCCTCCTCCGTTCCCGGCAAACCGTTCGCTAATTCTCTTCATTAACTGTTGATTTTCACCGTGTAATTAAGCGTGATCCGATTACTCGGCGACCGATATACTCCTCCCTCTCCCTCGTATTTCGATCGACTGCTATTC
>NW_006263747.1:146159-148791 GCF_000469605.1 Apis dorsata | reverse complement strand
CCTTCCCTCCCTCTCTTTGTGCCGAAACCGCGCTCATCAGCGGTGGCAGTGGTAAATTCCATTTTCGAATCCCAACAATTTTCGTTCCATCCAATGTAAATCGTCTTGGATTTTTCTCCCCATCTATCCATCCGATGAAAATCGAACACTGCGCGTGTCAACGAAACGCGTTTCGAAATAGGCCAATTACGGAATCGAACGAACCAACGAACCAACCAACGACCGAAGGAGTTTCGAGAAGAGTTTCTCGCTCTCCAACTTGTTCTCGCGTGTACGCGTCGCCCACTCCCGTTTTCGGGATAACGAGACGACGAGTTTGGAAAAAGTTTCGGTCATCCAGCCAGGCGAAACGAACTACCTTCGTTACCGGAGGATAGAAAGAGAGAGAAAAAGAGAGAGAGAGCGACACGAGGCAACTTTGAAACTCGTAGGAATAGGTCGGTGTTACCTGGCCAATGGCGGCTTCTCTCTCCCCTCTCCCCTCTCCTTCCCGGCCAAATTAGATCGTAAACCAACTCGCAATCTCCAACCTCTCCGGTGGAGAGGGCTCGCGACGACCGCCCGACGTCATCGACGCGGTGGATCTCCCCGCGATCGCGAACCTCCACTTAACCCGGCTAAAGAGAAACGGAGGGAACGATGCTTGTTTCGTAAATTGGGCTCGAGCACTCTCTCTCTTTCTCTCTCTCGCTTGCTCGCTCGCTGAAAAAGGAATCGAGGGGAAATTCTTTCTTCTCGTCCACGAGAAAGAAAGAAACTTTCTCGTGGAAAAAACTCGTCTTCCTTAACACTTTTCTCCTCTCTTCCCTCTTATTGCGTACGTGGATAGTTTCAACGGAATTAAATTTACCGATCCGAGTATTTATCCTTTTTTTTTCTTTCCTTTTTCTTTTTCCATATACCAACCTCGATTCTTCTAAAAAAGACGACGACGAGTAAAGGAATCGTGACGAATTGGTTGGTTAAATTAGCGGCAAGGCTGGTGATTAAACCGACAGGGGAAACGGGCGTAAAAACAGTCGATGAATAATTTCGACATCGCGGCATCCGTGCACGAGTGTCCCTTCGAAACATATATATATATATATACATATACATATATATATACACACATACACACACGTATATCCCTTGTGGAGCAGCGAAACGCAGAAGGGGGCTCTAAATGGCTTTGAAAATACTCGAGTAGCGGGATGAATAAATGCATAAGTGAATTTACATTTGCCTTCCTGCGCTCGCTTCTTCGTTCGCGTAGAGAAGCATCTCTACGTGTTCAGTCCGAGAGAAGAAGCAGTCGGATCCGTTCGTTTAAGGAGAAATCTCCTCTCGTTCCTCCCCCTCCCCCTTCTCGGCGAAAAAACAATCTCTACGAGCGGCGATCGTTACGACCACCTTTTCCTACTTTCGCGCTGGGATTAATTAAGGATTTTTTCTCTCTCTCTCTCTCTCTCTCTTTTTTTTTTCACATTCCAAGAAATTCCCGGGGAACGCAAGAGGATGATTTACGGGAGGAAAAATTTCGCTTCTTACTCGAGACCCGATTCTTACCGCCAGACCCATCGAATTTGCCTCGGTGTCTCGGCCAAGAATAATACACCGGGAAATCCTGTCCGACTTTTACCCGCTTTATTCCACTGGCGAAACGAAACGAAACGAGGCGAGGCGAAGCGTTTTACGATCGGTCTCGCGATCGCAAGAAACGTGGAACGTTCGGTAAAACTTAATCTCTCGCTCCCAAGAAGAAAAGAACTACTTGGCACCGGGTCAACGGTTTTGCTTCCGAATCAAGGGTTCCAGAGATACGAAACACTGTCATCCCCCCTTCTCTCCCTGTGTATAAAGAAACCGTCCGCTCAACGCGCGTATGGAAACAGTTTTTCAAAAATATCTCGATCCTCGAGAATTCTTCCTTTCTCGAAAAACTACTTTCGGTGGTTGTCGAGTTGGTCGATACGCGATACGTGCTTTCCTGATTTCAGGGACGACTACTGGGAAAGGCGGACGCGTATTTTGGTTCCTTTCGACGGTGCAACTATCCACGGATAAGGGCGGCGAATACCGCTCCCGAAATAGTTTACGAGTGCGCCAGATACTCCAGGTACGTATTTAAATTTTCCATCATTTGCGAGGCACTAGATCTCGCAAATTTTAAGAACAAATCATTGTTGTCGTCGAGGCGGTTTTCGAACCTTGGCCAAAATACGAATCGCGAGGAAAACTTTTCTCCGTTTCTCTTTATTATACCGCTTTATTAATCGATCCCGTTTTCGCGATAATAATAAAAATTCCTCCTCGATTTCTCATCCTAGGCGCGATTGTCCTATCCTTCGAATTGATCGTGAAACGTTGCAATTAAAAACGCAATTCCCAAATACGTAACGCTGCCCTGTATTTCGGGATAAATTTATCCGATCAATAGGTCGACGTCGTTACGCCGATACTACGAAAATTTTTTTCCAACGTTCGTCCTTTCGTTATTTTTTTTTTTTTTTTTTTTCACAATTGCATCAATCGTACAACGGCGTAGAAAAAAAAGGAAAAAAAGCTAATTACAGATCGCTGCCATTTCAGCACGGATTACTTTCCGTTTATCCGATCCGAGATTGAATGGCATCAAATGGCGAATCGCGCT
>NW_006263747.1:140884-145804 GCF_000469605.1 Apis dorsata | reverse complement strand
GGGGCGACCTTAATGCAATCGTACGTATATCCGGTGTATTTGTGGCACGGTGTATTTGTGTATTTATGAAGGAGGGGGAGAGGGAAAACAGGGGCTTTTGGAAAACGTGGGCTTTCGTCATTCGATTTCGGACGAGTTTCGCAGATTTTCCTAAGAAAAATTTGTTTATTGTTTATTATCGTTTAATTAATAATAATTTGAAGCTACGCGATCGAAAAAATCTGTATTAGTACCGATTGATGGATTCCGCGTGAAAATCCGACGATCGACGATCCCAATTAAGCGGAGGAGGGGAGGGGCGAACGGACGAGTGGAGGGGAGAGGGGGGGGGGGTGGGGAGCGGCAACTCCAACGATTCAGTTTTAGCTTTAAATCAAAGTTACGCCCGGCGGTGCTCGGCCCGTTAATTTACAACGTGAAATTCAATTTTCTCGGAATTTTGTCAACAATACAGTTTAACGAGAATGCGGTGGTGCGCTACAATAGAGGCGATATTTGATTTTAGCTTCTGGGACATTCCGAGCGGTTGGTGGCAGGCGAGCACGGTCACCATGGGGATCGGGGTCGCGATCGCGGTGATCGGCGCCCTTACCCTGCTCGCGGCCGCCTCCACCTTCCTCCCGCACATCCTCAAAACTCCGAGACACACCAGGGTGCTCGGCTCTCTCCAGTTGCTCGCCGGTAAGTAAGATTTGATCTGTCCCCCTCTCTCCTCCTCGTCCCCTCCAAACATCGAACGGAGGACGAATTTACAGGAACCGAAGGATATTCTCCTTTTATCGGGCTCTCCTGACGCCTGTAACCAAATATCATCGTGTTAGAGAAAGAAGAAGGGAGAAATTATGAATCGTAAGACGAAGAGCAATAATAAAGTAGATCTAGAAACGTTTACGTTTTTAAACTCTCTCTGGAAAAAAGAGATTTTGAACGCGTGGCAACGCCCTCGTAATGGATCTTGTAATAATACGTAGATACATGATGTATATGTATATATAGTTTTAAAATCGACGTGTCGATAATATACGATAATATACGTGAGATACGTTTAAACGGAGGATCCTCGAGATCTCCTCCGGCTGATCGAGGAGAGAGAGAGAGAGAGAGAGATAGAGAGAGATGCGATAATATTTTATCATTGCGTTGCGTTTTCAAAGTTTCGAAGAGAAACTCCATGGATAAACGGAGAAGAAGAGGAGAACGTTAATAGAGAAAACCGTCTACCGTTTGAAGTAGAAGGGGGGAAAGTAAGACGGCGACATCTCGTGCAAACAGTCGGACAAACGGATATTACTCGAATATAGTTCTTCCTCGAAACGTTGACGCGTTTCATTTTCTCTCTCGCGCGCCATTCCAATACGTTTTTCCCATTCCGAGCCTTGTCGTCCTCGATCTCGCGCCGATATTCACGTTGAAAAAAAAAAAAAAAAGAAAAAAAGAAAAATGGTTGGAGAGAAGAATAATTTTAATCCAATTCGTCAACCGTTATTCCCATTTTCTCGTTACAGCAGCGATGATATGCGGCGGTCTGGTCATGTATCCGATAGGATGGGACAACAGGGAGGTGCGGGAGTCTTGCGGGAAGGGTGCTAACGTGTACAATCTCGGTAAGTATCTTCTTCCCTTTCTGCCCGCACGAGTGTTGACTTTGCAAAATCGTTCATTTCGTTCCATTCCATATACTTTCTTACCGACCGAGGTATGGAAAAGAGAAGTTAGTTCTTTTACAAACGCGCGACCATTCTTTCGAATTTTCTCTCGTGATTCGAACGAATCTTCCGAAGAAAAAGAGAAAAAGAAGAAGAGCAAGAAAAAATGGAGATATTTAGGTGAAGAAAATGCCGAGAATATGTTATATGCATATGTTACAGGAAAGTGTTCCGTTTCATGGTCGAGCTATCTGCTGGTAGGCTCGGTGGCGCTGTTGATGCTGTGCTTCGGGCTGAGCTTCTGCGCCGCGCGACACAAGCCGTCCAACCCGCACACCGATCCTCTGCGCATTTGACAATCGAGATACTCTCAATCGATTCACGCCTATGCCTCGCCGAAGACGACCACCCTCTCCTTCGTCACGGTCTGTTGAGCCGTGAGGAGGGCGAGGAGAAGAAGGAACGAGAGAAGCAGCAACAGGAGGAAAAGGAGAAGCATCGAGAATCACCTCTACGAGCGTCTCATCCGGGTACGAGCACACCGCGCACACGTCACGCGACAAACCACACACACGTCGACAAGCCACGCGTCACGCACGCTTCCCACCCAACTACCCGATCGTTTTACCTTATCTTAAGAACCAAACTTTACTTCTTCCACTCGTGCGTACAGCGTTGCCACGTTTCCATCACGTTTTTTCGCGACCAACTTCTCCACGATTCGACGTGGAGGGGATATATGGGCGAGTAGCGCAAAGCGTTGGAAACCGTGCGAGATTCTCGAACGAGCATTCGATTCAAACGATTTTCATCTCCCCTCCGATTCCTCTACTTCTTCTTTTTTTTTTTTACACGATTTTTTTTTTTAACGAAAGAGCCTCCCCTCTCTACACGCTTTCGAAACTTCTGCTCGAGAGAAAGATAGAGAGAGAGAGAACAAAAAGGGAAACGTTTGGAACAGCGAATGTTTCGGACAGGTAAAGACGTACAACAGCGTTCGTTAGCCGCAAACTTCTCTCCCTGTGATCTTTGCGACTCTAGAAACTGGAGGCATCTCGTCGTTTCGGTACTTCTCTTTGATTCCCTTCTCCCTTCACCCCGCGCCTTTGCTCGAAAGACGTTAAAAACTTTCTCTCGTACGATTCGAAAAGCGCGTATTCGTATAAAGAATTTCAAAGCGAGGAAAAACGCTCCGGCGAAACGTATAAAAAGCCACGTCGATTCTTCTCCTCCCCCTAATTTGCACACGAGGCGGCGAAGCGCGCGAAAAAATGAGAGAGAAAGGGAGGAGGAGAGGAATTTTCCTCGCGAAAAATGCAGATTGTTCGGATTATTAAGTCGAAGGGGATCGAGGGGAGGAAGAGGGCGCGAAACTCGATCGATCGAAGATCGAAATCCCCGCGTTACGCGATTTCTTGGAAAAAACAACGGAGCCCTTTTGAGAAACGCCGGTGAAGCTAGAAACCCCTAACTCCTTCCATCTTCCGTCTCGTTCCGCTTTATGCGACGTGCGCGCGAGAAGAAAATATCCCCCTTCCCCTTCCTCCTTCCTTTTTTTCTTTCGCGCAATTGTTGTTATTAAACCGAGATCGAGACGATCTTTTTGGTCGTTGGAGAGCGAGAATGATTCCTCGAGAGAAAAGCGGCTTAAACGAATGGTAATTTAAATGGTAATCGGAGGAGGCGCGGGTATCACCAAGTTGAATTTAAAACGCGAAAACTCGCGCGGTTGCGGTTGAATCATTGCGGTGTTGTCGTTCCAACCTCCGCCAACACCGCGATGAAAATTATTACGGACCGTCTCTCCCTTCCTTCTCTCCAGTAGCAAGAGTATATTTCTTCGAACGAAATCGAGGCCCAGATTTTTTTTTTTTTTTTTTTTAAATCTGATCGATCTCCCTGGAAACAAGGAAGGGCAGGATCGATTTCGAGGCATCGGATTTCCGTGAGCACGAAACAGGAAAGCGCGAGTGGTTTAGTATTGGTGTAAAGCCACCACCGATGGAGTTCCATTAAGGGAGAAACGAGCGCGACTTTGGTTCCTTTTCCATCGTTTTCGGTGGACGTAGAGAGAGAGAGAGAGAGAGAGAGAGAGAGAGAGAGAGAGAGAGAGAGAGAGAGAGAGAGGCGAAAGTAGCCCCGGATATCCCGGGGCGAATAGTTATCGACGAAAGTCGGTATGAAACAAAAGTTGGAAAACTCGTTCGCCCGCGACTCATCCCCCTCCCCTCTCTCGAGTTCTTCATTCTCTTCGCCGTTTCGACCTGTTGCCAGAATTCCTTGCTTTCGAGCAAAGTCGCGAAATATTAGGATATTCCCGATTTCGACCACCGAGTTTTTTTCCCATTCTCGAGGTCAGGACGAGATGCGCGCAATTTCCAAATAGTTCTCCTCGCCGCACCGGATCAAATTTTCCTTTGTTAAGCGGCCTCCACGCGATGTTTCCCGCCCAACGATCAAATTCGAGACGCGCGGTTTAACTTTCCATCCTTACTTTCCTAACTTCCTAACTTTCGTGAGAGAGAGAGAGAGAGAGAGAGAGAGATCGTTCTCCGAAAGAATTCTCGTTCGATCTTTTTCTCGTTCCGCTTCAACGAACAATTAAAACGAGCTTCGTAACTTGGAATATACAGTGGATAACGAAAATATTCGAATGCTTATATTTGCAATTTTTGATGAACGAAATATACATATGAAAGGAACAACAACTTATTTAAGATAATGTATAATAGGAAAGAAATTTCAAGATTACGTCGATAAAATTTAAAAATGATTCACCGATTTATACGATAGTTATAATACGTTTATTATATACATGTGTTATTAGATTGCAAAAGTATTCGAACGCTGGTAGCGTTTATACGTTCAGTCGAGTTATCGTTTAATTAACAATAACGTGAAAGTGTGCGATATGATATTCAAGATGAATCCGTAAAAGTGTGAAACACAAAAATGAAACGAACGAGAAACTATCCTTTGGCTGCATAAAGGAATGGGAAAATATATCGTATAGCGAGATAGGAAAAATTGTAAACGGAAGTAAATCTATGGTACGTTACATCATAAGAGAAATGAAAAAAATTTAAAGGAACGGTTGCGAATAAAGCTGTATATAGACCGGACTCGAGAGAGGGCCGAAGATGGAACGATGTCCAATTAGACGGTCGGAGGTGGATCGATGGAGAAAAGCGATTACGTAATTTTAAACGAAAGGTGAAAGAGGAGGAGGATTCGAAAATCAGGATCAACCTTCGTTTTCGTCGACAGCGAGATC
>NW_006263747.1:136319-140827 GCF_000469605.1 Apis dorsata | reverse complement strand
TTCGTAAACTCTTTGACAGAGTATTCGGAAGAGGAGGGGGGGAGGGGGGGAGGTAAATTCGAATCGCGACGGTTTTGTAACCGGTAACTCCCCTTTGCTCCTTATTTGCATGTAAATTGCCGGCCGTACGACGACACGACGGGAACACGACGGAGAAAAATATAAAGGAGGAGCAGCGCGTCTCTCTTTCTCTCCCTCTCTCTTTGTTCGCTTGTTATTCGTCCGATCGAACATGGAAGAATTCGTTAGATCGGGTGAAAAGAAGAAAGAAAGAGACGCGCGAATAACGATAATGCGTTACGGAATCGTAGCAGAAACGAACTCGTCATCGACGCGTAAATTTAACGTTATATTTTTCTGTTTTTCTTCTCTCTCTCTCTCTCTTTCTTTCTTTCTCTCTCCCTGTCCCCTTCTTCTGTTCGAATCGCTCGCTCGAGAATCAATCGCGCGGAAACTGGACGTTTCGAAGAGTCGGCGGTGCCGTTATCCACGATGGAAATCGTACACACATACATACACACACACGCACGCACACGCACACGTATACGCGCGCACGGTCGGATCGCCGTCTCTCTTTTCCTAAGGGAGAAGGAGGGGGGATGAATTCCGATCCATCCAAAGGAACACCACTCGCATAGAGCAAATTTACTCGTTGTACATATTATACATATTATACGGTACAGTAACGAAATGAATATTCGATATGGAGTAAATGTTACATCGCATTATTATATTTTATAATAAAATTGAAATAAACCAACGGTGCCTATATTGTTCTTTTCACGTCCCTTCCAAGAGATCGATCGATAGGCAGCTGTGTATCGTCGTTCCGCATGGATTCCAATGGTCAATCACTGGCGAAGATCGAATCGAGACAATTGGCAACAACGCGAGATGGCTGGTCGTTGGAAACAAAAGAGCGAAATTAATCGGTGGAGGTGTCGTACGAGTGTAGTGAATTTTTCGGCGAGAACCATTACTTTGTTCGAGCCATTGTTCTCGAAATTGGGCGGGAAGAGTTTTTATCGATCGAGAGCGACTGTTGTTTGGATCATTCTCTCTCTCTCTCTCTCTCTCTCTCTCGCTCTTTTTTGTTTTTTGTTTTACTCTCGATGCTTCCGATTTAATTGGAATCCCGTTCTTCGTTCGTTCGTTCAATCGGCGCGAATCGGTGGTAAACACGGTGGATAAACACCGACTTTTGTAAATCGTTAAATCGAGCGATACGCGCGATTTCTCGGCGATCCGAGGAAAAGACGAATAACGCGAACCTAGAAGAATGGCGATCATTCCTCGTTTAATGGGGGAGGTTGGAGAAATCGAAGGAGACGGGAAGACGGGAGAATGGGGAGGATTCTTCCTCGAGTTTGCAGGGAAAAAGGCTCTCCTTCGTCGAGACTACTTCGCTCCCTTTGCGAATACTCAGACACTCGTCGAGTATCCTTCGAGGAGTACGTCTTTTTTGTCCGAGTCGATTCGCTCCCGTATTTACGATTCTTCTTCTCGACCACTTCTTCTCGTTGCTTCGTATTTTCCCGTCGCCGGTTTAAAACCCGCCTTTGGATCGATCGCCATAGCCGTGGTTGTCCTGTTGAATAAACAAGTAATCCTTGGACGACGATCGCTCGATCGTCTCGTCTCTCGCGAGCCTGGATAATTAACGTGGAAAGGCGATTGTGGTGCGGTGAATTTCGAGTGAGGTGAGAGGAGATATCGAGAGGCGATGAATTTCTCGTGTCGCGTCGAGAACGACGAAAGAACAACGCCGCGATACGTGGGAAAAATTGATGGCGCAAAGAAAAGTCGGATGGATTTTTCCTTCGAAGAAAAATCGATCGTTTCGATCAATGGAAGCGTATTATTATCGTATATATATGTAGGTTTGCAAATAAATTCTTTCCCCCTTTTTTTCCAAATTCAAGATTTTATTACATAAATCAGAATACCCAATTATTTCAATCGGATAGATTTGTCTCTGGTGATTTTCAATCTTTCTTGTCAATTCTTCTCGCATCTGGGTCGGATCTTCGTCGAGAGATTCCTCTTATTCACTGTCGTCGAACTTCTCGGTGTATCTGAACGATCGCCGTCTTCCAAATTAAAATTTCCAGCTTTAAATCTTTGTTACGACTTTTCGCACATTCTGTAAGATACGATGTTCTGTCCCAATGCTACACAAACCATTTCAATAGCTTTAACCCAATTTCCTAAACTGGAACACAAAAAGTAAGCAGCGATGCGAACAATGCTTCTCTTCATGACTCTTAAAAACGAAAGAATGCTTTTTCGGATGACACCACCAACGTGAAATGATTTGAATTCGGTCAGAAATTATAATCGTAGAAAAAAAGAGAAAAGAATATATTTGCACATCTAATATGTATACTGGCTTGTTTAGAAAGTAATTTCGTTTCTTCACACGAGCGTCGCTACGTGTCGAACGTTTATCCACAGCCAACTTCATTCTAAATCGTGTTATTATATATTTTGAGAGTTGGCATTTCGATTTATTTATAAGAAAAATTCGTTTAATTCTGTTGTGCGGTTGTGTTTTTCGTGCGCGATAACAAAGATACGAGACTAAAAAGAACATTTTCGATATATTTTACTTTTTTATTTATACAAAGTTATTATATAAAGGTTAGGAATGCCGTTCAGGTAAGAAAAGTTACGCGAAGTGAATGAAGAAGATATCAACACTATGTCAGTGGTTTTTGAAATTTCGTTCCAATATGAAAACAAAATAAAGGCACCGATCGAAGCAAACGACGAATAACAATTCGAGAAATTCCATTGTTCGTGATCGCATGAAACGATTTGGTCATTTCGAAAAAAACGAAATTACTTTCCGAACAATTCAATATATATATATATGATGGATCGATATCGACATCGTTAGAAGCGCATGGAGGTATTTCTTGGTGAAAAGCTATTTGGCCGCTAGTTTGTAGCGAGTTAACAGCTAACTTTTCGCTCGGTTTACTCGAGAGAGCTCGCGCGTGTCGCTCTCCTGTTCCTTCGAATCGAGCTGTCAGGGAATAAGCGAGCTAACGCGATCCATCTCTTTGATCTTCTTTTCGAGACATCTAACTTTCTCTCTCCCTCTTTCTGTTTCCATTTGCTTATCATACATCACTTTCTAAGGCTGACGATCGAGACGCGAGAACTTCTTTGAGAAAGAACAAAGGGACGAGAAAAAGGTGTCGCGAGAAGTATACGAACGAATCGAGATTTGGCACGAAAGATGGTCGAGAGAGAGAGAAAGAGAGAGAGAAGCGTCCGTGCTTGTTCTCGCCACGGGACCGATAAATTGCATTTAGAGGTAGCAAACCGACGGCTAGCCCGTAAAACCGATGCAAAGAGGGAAGAAGGACCGCATCGCTAAGGAGATTTCCAGCTGGAATTTACGCGCGAAGTAGCACTCGTCGTTCGAGATCTGTCCCCATCTTCTCTTATCCGTTCGATCCTTCTTCCCTTCGATCGGCGAAAAGTCAAGAGATAAAACATCGGAAACAAGCGGTTTAAAAAATTTAAAATTACTACGCTACGGATTTACATCGGCCTCTCCACGATCTTCCTTCTCGAAGCGGACTTCGCCTCCAGTCATGAAATTTGCAAAGTCATCTGCTCGCGTCTCTCGTGCAAGGAAATCCCATCACGCGGTTGATTTATCTCAGTTTCCGTTCGCGCACAAATTTAACCTCTTTGCTCGACCGACCCCGCTTTAATCGCGCAGGAACGAGCCAGGAAGGAATCGATCGAGGAAATCCTCTCTTATTATCCCGATTTACCCTCCCCCCAAGAAGATCCAAGAACACTCTTTCTCGAATCGTTTCGATCGCGCGTTCGAAAAGAAATCCTCGATCGAATCGACGAACAATCGACGTGGTGAAGTCGTGAAGAAGCGCGTCGTTATATTCTCCGTTCCCCCTCCTCCCCATCGTAACGATTTCGTCCATGGCCAGAGATCGTGTAACCGTAACGTCTTGCAACTGACTCTTTTCTACCACTCGGTCGAATTTTCGCTTCGATAAAGCTTAACGATACGAAAGCCTCGCCCTCCTCCTCTTCTCCTCGCAACTAACTCGACGAAAAATCGATCGTTTCTCGTCAAAAACACCGGGGAAAAAATTTTCGAATTTCTACGCGTTTCTCAATATCTAACCTCGTGATAATCGAAACACCGGATGGTTGAAGAGTATGGTCGTGATTTTCAGGACGAGGGGGGGGATAAAGCGGAGATGTCGGCGATGCGGTCGTGGAGAGTGTGTGCGGGGAAGGAGGAAGGGAGGGGGGACGATCGTGTTTCGACTTTAGACTCCGGAGGATGAATATTTGTTCAACTCGTCCCTCCGGGCCGTGCGCCGCTACGTTGCCTATAAATACTGCTTTGTATGCATGCTGGCTGAGCGGACCGCCAACCACGGATAATAGGAAGGAAACCCCGGAGAAGCTACTTTGTCTAGCTCCTTCGCCACCCCTCTTCGCTTCGTTCCTTCCTCTCTTAC
>NW_006263747.1:135016-136190 GCF_000469605.1 Apis dorsata | reverse complement strand
ACCTCCCCCTCCTCTCCCTCTCTCTTTGCTCTTATCCTGGCGGCGACGCAACGTAATAGCGGTGGACCGCGGCGCTCTTCCCTCGCAACAGCTATTACGCTTCCAAGAATAATTATCAACCCTCGACACCTACGCTGCCCGAGTATTCGAATTCTCGCCACGATTTCCTCGCCCCGAGATACGAAGAAAACGAGCAACCGGTGGCGAGTTCGGGCTTGTTGTCCACCTCTTGCGAACAACGGGCCGCGACGATTGGCGAGGAAGAGGCGTGGTCGATGGAAAGGGCGTCGTCGAATCTCGCGTGGAACACGTTAGGGGCCAGAGGGAAAAATTGACACTGGTCGACGAAATTGAATCGTTTCGGTCAACGACGAGCGGAGAAACAGGATATCGGGAAGTTTCTCGCGCTTTCTATGTCTCGATCAGAGGAAGGACGATTAAAGTTCAGGGAGAGGAAAGTCGGGAAAGGTGAAAGTTTTTGACGAATTTCAACCTTCGAAGCGAAAGAATGGTTAATTTGGTGTTCGACGATTCGAAAGCGAAGAGGAAGGGAGGGGGAAAGAGAGAGAGGGAGAGTCGAGTCGAGACGAGAGTACGATTAATGAGGGGAGAGGAGGGATTGACGCGAGTGGAGAGACACGAAACGTTAATGCCTCCTCTTGCAATGCGTCCTCTGTTATACGCGATAATTACGCGAATTCTTTTTCTGCCTCTCGATGCGATAGGTGCAATTTTCCATGCCGAGGATAACGGATGAGGATACGAAAGAGAATCGTCGAACGAGAATCGCATCGAACGGATCCAACAGGTAGAATTCTCTTCCCTTTGTCGGCGAATCGCAAGGATTATCTCCGGTAAGCTTCTTCTCCGCTTTCTTCGACGATTCGACCTTAAGACGACCCCCTCAATTTACATCAACCCTTTCAACCTGCAAATAAGCCGATAATCTAGCCGCTTCGATCTATCTTCGCGAGTCGATTTCGATCGAACGCGAAGGAACAACCGGCGGAAAAATATAAATTCGATCCGAGTTTTTACCGCTCTTTTTCATTCTCTCGCTCGTTTCCTTTCGCATATACGTGTACAATGTACGTATACGTATACGGAGAGCGAATCGAATCGAATTTCATCCTTTCGCTTTTGGTTTATTCGAGGGGGGCAAACCGTTTCCAAT
>NW_006263747.1:134084-134546 GCF_000469605.1 Apis dorsata | reverse complement strand
TCGCGCGCGCGCGCGCTCTCTCTCTCTCGTTCACATATCCTCGCGCGGCCCGGGATCCGTTTTCGTCGCGTGTTAACCGACGCGCGAAAGAGACCGGATTTATTTCAAATTAAAATCAATATCCATCACGAGCCAGCTTTAACCATGCCGGTGGTCGGGTTTATTGAAACTCCGTGGCTTTCGTGCAATTTCGCAGAGCTTTGCTTTAATCCCGCGGGACATGTCTTTGGCCTCTCCAACTATCTCTCTCTCTCTCTCTCTCTCTCTCTCTCTCTCTCTCTCTCTCTCTCTCTCTCTCTCTCTTTCTCCCTCCCTCTTTCCACACTTCTCTCTTCTCGTCCAACGAGACGGGACGAGACGAGATGAGACGCGGCACGCTTTCACCGACGGCGTCGCTCATTTCCATTCCATCATCGCGCGATCATGCTCGCGTTTTGGAAAATTCGAAATTAGACGGTCGAA
>NW_006263747.1:133795-134039 GCF_000469605.1 Apis dorsata | reverse complement strand
CTCTCTCTCTCTCTCTCTCTCTCTCTCTCTATTGGCGACGCGCACAAAGCGAAATCGATCGATCGATCGATCGATCGATCCATCTCGAGGACGAATCGAAATATCGAGAAAGGATCGGGACGGATGGAAAATTGGCTGTCGGAGAGTTGGACGGATTTTCCCCTGTGTATATACTCTCTCTCTCTCTTTTTCTCTCCCCTTTGGCCGGATTTTCGTTAAGATTTAACGACCGACTAACCGAGTC
>NW_006263747.1:132231-133780 GCF_000469605.1 Apis dorsata | reverse complement strand
CTCTCTCTCTCTCTCTCTCTCTCTCTCTCTCTCTCTCTCTCTCTCTCTGTACCGAGATTTCATGTTTTATCGCTCCTTGCCCGGTTTGGAAAATCGGGTATATCGATAGAGATAGAGTTAGTACGTTCGCCAAGTTATCTCGACGAAACGGAGAGGGGAAGGAGAGGGGATGGTCTCGAGCGGAGAGAAAGATCGCGCGATTCGCTTTCTCTTTTTTTCCCCCTCTCCTCCAAAACCTTTACCTCTCCGACTTTCTACCTTCTTCTCGAGTTTCTTCTCTCCTCTTCCCCCTCTCCTCCTTTTCGACGTCACGCGCGAATCGTTAGCGAGTTGTCGCGCGTTGCCAAATTTTACCCCTCCCCTTTACCACTCCCCCTCCTTCTTGCCGTCTTATTTGGCCGGGTTCCAAACCAGGGTCTACTAAACCAAGGTTCACCGAGTAGGGCGGCGTCTTGCGCCCCCCTCCTCCTCCTCTCTTCCTTCCTTGAGCATACTTGCGGATATATGATTGGGGAATTTTTTTCTTCCCACGGAGGAACAAAACAGCGACGCCACGCCGAATTCCTGACAATTTCACGCTCGCGAAACATACAAACACGAACAACTCGCTCCTTCGCGAAATATTCAATTTCATTTCGGTTTATTTCGAGGAGTAGGGGAGGGGAGACTTTTCCTTTCCCTTACCTGTCTGTCCCTCCTCCCATCCCGCTGATTCGTCAGGAATCCTCTTTCCCCTCGTCCTTTTCGCTCCTCTCTCTCTCGAAGAAGAAGAGAACGAAAGAACGAGAATCTATCCGAACAGAAGGAACCAGTGTATGGAGTTATGCATCGGTCGGTTATTTATCGTCGTCGCACGCGCCACCGAGCCCGCCCATTCTTCGTTTTCTTCGCTCGGTTTCGGCCTTCCCTTCCACGCGACTATTTGTAATTTTCCGCTCGGCGTGTTTCCGCCGAAACTCGGCCCGTCCACGCGGAAAACCGTCCACCGCCTCGTCGTCCAGATAAATCGCGGACGCGGCGTGGTTTTCTCGGAGGAGAAATCGCCTTCTTTTCCCTTCTCGCGGTAACTCATCGTCGAGTCCGGATATCGGCACGAATATACGAAATCGATCGATAGAGAGAGGGTTAAGAGATGAAGAAGGCGACGAGCATTCTATAACTTCGTTCTATTTCTCCTCTCCTCCCCCCCTCTTTATATCGGGATATCGAACGCGTGCCGCCAAATTTCGTAACGGAAGGAATTATAATTGAAGGAAGGGGAGGGGGGGGAGTGGCGTTTGCATCGATGATCCGCAACTTATTTCCGGCTTTTTCCAGCGGACGGATATTAAAGTTTCGGATGGATCGATCGAAACAACGCGATCGTTGAATGGAAGATGGAGAGAGGGAGAGGAACGAAGACACTGAGGCCATTCTCCCCGACGATTGCTCGTTAATTATTCAACGAATTTCGTCGCGAATACACCGTTATAGGAACGGTGATCGATTCGTCCGAAAAAGCGTCGATCGCTCGGAACACGATTCAACGATTCGATCGGATGGAACGTTG
>NW_006263747.1:131468-132071 GCF_000469605.1 Apis dorsata | reverse complement strand
GACGTTCTCTCCCTCTCTTCTCCCTCGAGACTTTCTCCAACTCGCAGCCGCGAACAATATTCAAAACGGATGGAAAGTTTTGCTCCGCCAGGTGCGACTCATCGTTTCCACGCGAACGAATTCTCTCTTTCTCTCTCTCTCTCTCTCTTGCTCTCATGGTTAATCAGAACCTCGTTTCTATCGATTCCCTTCTTCTCCATCCTTTTCGCCCAATTCTCCAACCCGCGATTGAAAACCGATCGGAATTAAACCGATTTTCGACCCGATTTCCAATCGATTCGCCCTTCCACCTTCTCAACAACATCTTTCGCCGACTTTAAACTTTCCTTTCCCTCCTCGCCGATTGAAAATTAAAATATCTTCCCCCCTCCAAAGAAAGAACAGCTCTCGATATTAAACGAGTTTCGAGCGGCTATACGCGCGACGCGGGCGAATCTCGCTAGAAAGTCGAGAGATACGAATCCGTCCCATTAACGATTCCCAAGGTAAACAGAGAACGGGAAATGGAGGTGAATTTTTGTTAAACGATTTACTTGGCGAATTAATTGCTCTCGACTATGTTACTCGATCGAATGGGAAATTTTGTTTCAAAGTTAAACATAT
>NW_006263747.1:126666-131313 GCF_000469605.1 Apis dorsata | reverse complement strand
TGGTAAAGATGTTACATCGAAGTTATTAAATATTCTAATTTCCTCTTCGATCGAAGTTAGAATTAATTCCTACGTACAGTGGATAACGAAAGTATTCGAATGCTTATATTTTGATAAATGAAATATATTATTAAAGAAAAATAAATAAAACAAAATAAAATAAAATATATTAAAGAAACTTGTTTAAGACAATGAGAAGTATATGATAGGAGAGAAATTTCAGAATTACGTCGACAAAATTTGAAAATGATTCATCGATTATATGGTAATTTTAATACATTTGTTAAATATAATTATTAATAGGTTAGAAAAGTAGTCGAATGCTTCATATATGCGGTATTATTTAACATTAATATTTTCTTTTCTTCATTTTTGGTGGTAATTTTTCTCGATCAATGATTTTGTAAAATTACGATCGATGGGATTCAATATTTCTATAATTTTTTCTTTAAGTATCCGCTTCGAAGATATTCGAAATTTATTTAATTTTTTCCCCATTTCAGCCTATAAATTTTCTACGGGATTTATATCTGGTCTCTGCGGTATTTAACATGCGATGTATTCCGTATTTGGTTTTCTCCATATGTAATTTCACCCATCTGAGTTAAGTATTAAATTCATACTCATTTTTTTTTCCCAAAAAGCATTATTTTTCGTTACAAATATTTTTACAAAAGTCAAAGTTCTTTTGGTTTTGCTTAGTAACGTACGGTTTTTTTTTGGTACTCTATCATAAAAATTATTATTTCATAAAACTCGTCGACATAATTAGGCATGAACGTCTTTGTCAAACGTTTCCGATATCCTACTTGAAAGTATAGGTGCAGATAATAGAATTTTGTTTTTTACTTCGCAAATAATAACTTTTTCCTCTCATTCAGTTAATTTTCTTAATCGATCTGAACGAGCTTCGTTTCTTCAGTTTTTGATTTTTTTTATGATGTAATATACCTTAAATTACATATAGATGTATGTATTCGAGCGGTGAGAAATTAATGAAATTTCCCGAGAAATTTCGAAACAAAGCGTATCATCGTCGTCAAGAGATAAACTCCTTGGTAAAATTTTCTTTTCTTTCCACTCTTCTTCCCTCCTCTCCCCTCCTCCTCCCTGTGTCATAGTCGACGGAGGAGGAAATTCGAAATTCCTTGTGACTCCGCTCGAGGAGCAAAGGGATATGGAAATCAAGCGACAACGCGCGAAGAGAGAGTGGAGAGAGGTTAGGGGAAATTAATTCTCGTGGAGGAGAAGTCGAGTTTGGTCGGAGTAACGAGCAGTCGGATAGAGATAGCGATTTCAAGGTCGACGAATCGGAGATTATTCCCCTAGGAGGGGAGAGGAGTGGGGAGAATGAACACCGTGGCGAAGTCTGTGCAAGACGTTGCGCGTTGGAGGACATGGGGAGGGGGGGCTTACGTTTGATTATACGCGGTTGATCGTGCGCCCTCGCGAGGAAACCCTCGAGAGTCAGTCTGGGGTCTTGATCTTTTGTGGTAGCGTGAAATTGCCAATCAAATATTCAAGCCGCTTGTTTAACTGTCGCAATAAAGAAGAACAGAGGGCGAGCAGGAGCCAACCGCCATTCGCGGGTACGACGCTTTACGCCAACCTTTTCAGACTCCGTTGAATGGCGAGGAGAAGAAGGAGAAGGAGAAGAAAGAGGAGGAGGAAGGGGAGGCGAGTGTTTACACGAAAGGAATACGACGGTGGCGGCAACTACCGAAGAAAGTGGATGATCGCGATCGCTTCGAATTCGGTCAAAGTCCGATGCGAGTTTAATAAAACTCGTCGTCTCTTCCCTCTTAGGAACGCGTAAGCGGGATTTTCCGAGGAGTTTGAAATTTAGTTTAATTAAAAAGTTGGTCGGGTCGGGTGGAGGTGTGTGTCTCGGTTTATTCTTCAAGAGGAGTGGAGAGGAAAGGTTTAAGCGAGAAGATTGCCCCCTCCCTCCTCCCTCCTTTTCGTTATAAGAAAAATCCGATTTCTTTTAACCTTTTCGTTACGATAATCCGCTTCATTGAAGCAATGCCACTGAACGGGTCACCACGCCGAAAAGTGTGCACATTGCACCTTGGCATTTTCTCGTATATACATTTTTTTAAAATGTTACATAACAATGGAAGCATAATTCTTAATAATTTAATTTAATTAAAGAATGGTAAATTTTAAAACAAGAATCGAATCTACAATTACAATTTTTATATTCCTAGATTAGCGTCTTTTGCCTTGCATTTCGGTTTTTTCCGGTACACAGAAAATTTTCAAATATATGTTTCTAACCTTTAAAAAAATTAATCTGTAAAATTATATCAATAATCTCTCCTTTCACTTTTTTCCAATTTCTTGTAATGATTTAAAAAAGATATTTTATCACAATATTTTTGTATCGTACAAATACTCCACTGTCCGAATAGAAAAAACAGAAGAAACATTTGTTTCGACGTCCAGAATGTACTATGCGCGTTCAAAATATACTTTTAGCAAGATTAATCCAATATGGGTCAATAGAATCGAGAAATACTCTACAAGTATAATAGAATCTTTTTGATTATAGTTATCGTTTGTAACGAAAGGGTAATCCTGACCAAACTCGCGTAGTCAATTCATTTCCAATAGCAGTTGAGCGTGACAACGATCTCGATTTTTTTCGCGAATCTCGAGAAACGTTTTCAAGGCGTCTAATTAGAATCATGGATCTCGCCCCACAATCGTTTCGTTTGAAATAAAATTGGCCGTGAGAAGCGAATTCGGTTCCTCGATTCGAGCGTTCAACTCTCTTTTCCCCCTCTTTTCTTCGCGCTCTTCTGATTCGTCGAGAATTGACAAGCGGCTTTCTCTCGAAGCATCTCGTGTTATAAACACGAGTTATACTCGAGACATCGTCAACGACGGTCGACAATGCGGTCGTGAACAACGCATTGATCTCGAATTATATCGAACTTGCTGCGTTTTTTAATTTTCGTCGAGTGACGCAATTACACGAATCGAATACGTATTTGTTCGGACGAAAAGAAAGAACGAAAAACGCGCGTGTTTGCGAGCTTTTATTACTTATTCGAAGAAATTTCTCATAGAAATCCTTTTCCGTTATTGTCGCTCTATTAAGCCTGAATAAAAGACGACGTTATCTGAGAAGATTGTTGTTTTTGAGAAAAGTTTAATTCACTTAATAATTGTATATTTTTGACATACTTGGATCTGGCTGCAACAGAATTGTAAAAATAACGTATTCCAGACAAGGCTGATTCGATATCGTTCTAATTCGAAGAATTTTTCTCCAATTTGATATCGGATATTGATCGTCCGACTATATTATTGATTATTATCGTGCCCCATCAAAAAAACTAAGATCCTCTCTATTGAACTAAAAAGGAATTCTCTGAAGACACAAGCTTCACTTGTAAAGAAAGTCTTATTGTAAAAAATCGTAATTTGACCGGATAGGACGATTAGTTTGTTTGTAAACACATCGTACTCTGACCGTGAAGTTGCGAGAGACCTATTTTAGCACACGTACCTCACGAATACAGTTCACTCGTCTTTTAAGAAATATACCACTCGTTACGACATTCGTTGAAGGACATTCTAAAAACATCCAGCTCATGTCACCACTATAATATTATTATTGCGGGCGCGAACAATAATCGTGCAAATCGTTACTCGTTAATACATAATATATGAGAGACTGTTCGTATTTTCGAATCGAAATTCGTTATTCAACTTATCGTCGATTTGTTGTTACGATTCAAGGCGGCAAACTCGCGGAAAGAAAATCTATGAATTTCGCTTTTCCCTCTCTCGTTTGTCCAATTTCGTTGCGTTTAAACGTCGTCGTTGTCGTCGTCGTCGTCCGCTTTTGTTCGTAGAACATGGAGGACGAAATGGAACGTTGAGAAGATACGCAGATTTCCATTTCTCCTTCTTTTCCCGCTTCGATCGAATTCCACGACTTGTTTCCACTCGATTCGCAACAAATCGCATTTTTCGATTCCGGATCCGGAAATATTCTCATGGTAGTCGAAAATAAACCGATCTGATACTAGCGATCTAGCGCTAGAAAAGAAGAAGAAAAAGAATATGGAAAGAATTTCTATTTACGAGGTTGATTTAATGAAAGGATATGCAACGATTATTCGACGCATCGATCTTTCGGGAGTGGGAAAGGAGATACGTCGTTACACACGCTTGTTTCGATCGTCCTCGAAACACGCGCCTATTTAGATCAAGTATATCCATTCGAGCACCCAATTCCGTTCCTCTCCCCATTCCCTCGCCCTCGTTACATCTCTCTCTTTTCGTCCGTTTCCAACCATCCGAGCAATTTGCATATCTTTCACCGTGGTGGAAAACCAGTGTCGCGCTTTGTTGATTCTCCGACTCGTTTATACGTTTGCGCGTATTCCGATTGTACGGGCCAACGTAACGAATTCACCCGCCTTATTACCCTCGCAAATTCCTCCACTTTGCCCTCCCCTCCACTACCACGGATGACTAATTCATAACGTTTCGACTCGACTTTGTCGCCCCCTTGCCTTTCGCTATCCAAATTTTTCCTCTTCTTGAAGAAAGGAAGAGGGAAGGATGCATCGAGGACCGAGGTTAATGAGATTCGTTTCCGCCCCCTCCGTGTTAATTTCCTCCGCCCGG
>NW_006263747.1:124272-126171 GCF_000469605.1 Apis dorsata | reverse complement strand
GGATGGGGGAGGAGAGGGGAGGGGGAGGGGGAGGACGAACCGAATTCGAAAACCGCATCTACCACCGAGCCACGAGATTGCTCTTCATCGATTCCGTTTCTTTTTCTTTCCCCCCTCCCGTCAAAACGAAATCTAATAAACTTGGACGCCCGTCAATTCGCGGTCCAATTAGAATCCTTCCTCCGTTCGATTCCTCCGCTCCGCGAATAAACTGGTCTTCCATAACAAACTTCTTTTCTTCTCTCATTCTCTTTCGAGATCGATCTTTCGTCCAAACTAATTAATCTCTCTCGGTTCAAAAGTAATTTCGTTTTTTTTTTTTTTTTTTTTTTTTTCATAAAAATGAAAGATCAAGTTTCATTGATTTCATCGATCATGAACAATCGAATTCAATCGAGTTCGATCTCATAGCAATTTCTTCGAATTGTTCGTCGATTTACTTCGATCGGTGCCTTTATTTTATCTTCATGTCGGAATTTCGAAAACCAGTTTTGACATTGGCGTATCGTTAATACGTTACATCTCTATATACTTCGTGTATTCTATAATATATATATATTTTTTCTTGTCTGAACGCATTCTTACTTTTTCGGTAATGAAAAGAGTAAAATATGTTCCTTTCGATCTCGCAACTTTGTTATCGCGCACAAAACATAACGGAATCAAATGAATTTTTCTTATAAATAAATGTGAAATGCCAATTATTAAAATATATAATAACAACATGGTTTAGAAGAGGCATGTCAAACACGCGGCCCACCAAGATCGATAACCAATACGTTTATTTAACTTTTGACAACACTGGATTCTTTAATTGAAATTATAAGTACGTACACGGTACACGAATTAAATGAACGTATTTCAGAAAATATGTCCATATATAAGGGAAATTATTGCGCATAAATGTAGATTTTCCAATATGTAGCAATTAAACGTATTTCATCTACGTTCGGTAGCACATATTTGTGCGAACAACTATTTTCCACTTTAAAAAATAATAAAACTACGAAAAGATCGAGATCAACAGACAAGTAATTTTAAAAATAACAATTCAACAAATTCAACCAAATTTTAAAAATTTAGTTAATGAAAAACGTTGCAAATTTCTTAAAAAAAAAATAGTATTTTTATTTAAATAACGTTAAATAACGTTAAATAAAAAAAGAAACTTTCCTATATACATATTTTTTTTTAATACGTTTATATTTTGTATGTATTGATTTGTTTGTAATATAAGCTATGTTTCATCTTTATTTCCATTTGTTTTTTTTTTGTTTTGCAGGCTGCGATTTAATATATAATACTTAATATAGCTTTCGGTAGTTAACGAGTTTAACATGTCTGGTTTAGAACGAAGTTGACTGTGAATAAACGTTCGATTAGTAATGCTCGTGTGAAAAAACAAAATTACTTTTGAAACAACCCAATATACATATATATACACACATATATATTCTCGTTATCGGTTTACCAATTACCAGAGTTCACGAAACAAATATTTTAAATAAAATAAATAACTCGATCGAGGGCGTTCAAAGATATTTAGGTTCGGGAATGAAGAGAAGAACGTGGTCAAGAACGTGGAGGGTCGTTAGAGTGGTTGGAATTTTTCATCGAGATAACGCTTCTCCCCTCCTCTCGTTTCGCGAAAAACCGGCGAGATCGTCGGAGATAAAATTCATCGTCTCGGGAAGGAAAAAGCGGACATTCGGGAAGAAGGGGAGAGAGCGCGTTTCGCGCATGCCCGTTTCGAGATTGGTCGACAACGTTTGCGTAACAAATCAAACGAGGAACGAACGAGAGAAGAAACGAGGACTCGGCGATCTCGAAAGTGGCGCGTGTGGAGGGGTAAATGAAAAAGTTGGAGAGCTAGATAACGATTACCGGATTCAGCATCGA
>NW_006263747.1:114345-124182 GCF_000469605.1 Apis dorsata | reverse complement strand
GAAATGGAGCGTGAGAGAAAGAGAGAGAGAGAGAGAGAGAGAGAGAGAGAGCCGTTAATTGCTCTTTCGTTCGTTTCGGCGACTTTCCTTCGATAACGAAGAAAGATCGCACGATTCTTTCATCATCGTTATCGATAGACACACTCTTCAAAAAGTTGAGAAATTTCGAAATCGATTCGTCTTAATACTCGAATATTTTTAAATATTTATTCACCGATGTTGTTTGCTCGTAATTTCGTATCCCGTAACGCGAAAGCGGTCGTTTCATTTCGGTTCATACGCACATAAACTTTCTCGAGTATTATTCTCCTTCGATTCTCCTTTAATTTTCTTTAATTTCGATGGTTCGATGTGTTCAATCGTTCATTTCGCTTCTTATACTCGAATTTTCATACGCGATCAATCAAATCTGTCGGTTCTTCTCGAACAAAGAGAAACGCATCGTGTCGCCCTAAAGCGTTTACCCGTTTCCGTTAGCTTCGAGATCGAACTTCTTTTTCCAAGAGGAGGGGGAAACGATCGCGAGGGCTCGTTCCAAAGTCATGTCAAACTTGCGCTCGAAACTATTCGAAACTTGTTCCAAGATCGATTCGAAGATTCGGCCCAAGGTTGGAAGACTTGCTGTATCGTCGTTTCATCATCGATCGATGGGAAGGCTAGACACATTTCGCGGTGTATCGACGAGTCGACGATGAGAAGGATTTCTTCTTCCACTTACCGAATCTAGAGCGTTAAACGTGTATATTATTTCGCGTTTATATTATTATCGTTGCTTAGAAAATGTTTGCAAATATTTCGCGAAACGAAACGGGCAATGAACAGCATACGGACGAATCTAAAATTGATGCGTGGCAACCGTTCGATCGGGGCAACACCGTCTCGACTGACAGGTTAACGATACATTCATCGTTCNCATTATTTCGCGTACTTTTCGTTTGGTCGATAAAACTTCNTCTCTCTCTCTCTCTCTCTCTCTCTCGTTCGTTTCCAAATAACGTCACACAAAATATAACGACACTGATGCGGATTAAAAATTTTAGGGCGACATTGATGATCGATATGGGATGAAATATTATTCGGAGGATAAAAAAAAGAGAGAGAGGGAGAGAGAGGATAAAAGAGAAGTTTTAAATTTTTCGTTTATTTTACGGGATGCGAATTCGATTAAAGCGATGAAATTTGATAGGTATGTATATTTTCAGCAATTGGTCATACTGTTGTTTAGAGCTATATACGCCAATTTACTTTGTATTCGATTCGAGTTTGCGGTTGAACGGCGTTCCATGCAATAATTTCACATTCGCGAGTCAAATATCCGTGTTCTCGACTTTTCCCCGTTGTTGCTCTGTCCACCGAACCAATGACACTACTTGTCCACGATACGCCGCGTGCCTCTGTCGAACGCGTTAATTTCGTATCGCCACATCTCGAAAATTATATTTCCAACTGCGCGTTATGCGCAAAATCCTGAGACGAATATTCGCTCAGCTCGTCACTCTCCCTTCTACGATTGGCTAGAATTAACGAATCAGGTTGGGGGAAAAATCCGTTGGACGCGACGCACCACGGTTCACGAAATGGATGATGGAATATCGGGCAGAGGGAAGGAGGAAGGTATCCTGAGTGGTGGGGACGGATAGAGACGACGAAAGCAACGAAGATTTTTCTTCTCTCCGGTGGCAAACACGGGAATTACCTGTTGTACGACGGGATGGGTGGACAATCCGTGCGGCCATTTATCAAATTGAACGAGAGAATCCAGCGATGGACCCGTCGCGCGGTTTCCGTCGTTCGTCGCTGGAAAAAGGCGAAAAGAAGAAGGACGAGAAGATGGAAGGGGGGAGACGAAAGACGTAGAAAAGTCGGTCCCCGACCGTGGACGAAAGGTGGAACGACTATTTGTAATTACGTTTCTTTCTATCCGATACCGAGCTAGACTCTCAACGCCACTTTGTCGCTCCTTTCAATTTTTTCCTTTTCCTTCCTTCCTTTCTTTCTTTCTTTTCTTCTTGTCCCCTCTCTCCTGCTACGTCTGTTTTTCTCCTTTTCTGCCCCTTTCGTTCAAGAACCCTTGTCAACCCACTGGAAATGCCATATTGCAAATCTTTTTTCCCCCACCTCGTCGTTTCTCCTTTCGAAAATTCCAACGGTCGGGCTGCTATTGGCAACACGGACGCACTGATAAATTCTCCTTCGCTCGTTCGTTTCGTGGACGGGAACGCGCGCGCACGGTTAATTTTCTAATGGAAGTTCACTGTGGTCGATCGGATCAGTTTGACGCGACGCAGGAAAAGGCACGCGCGAGGGCCAAATTTTTTTCTCCCGATCGATCGCGATTATCTACCGCAGGACGACGAAAGAAATCCTGTTTACTGTTTTAAACCGATCGAAAGAGAATTCGGTGGATCGAAGAAACTTAGTCGGTTGTTTGGTCGAGATAAAAATCGATCCGTTATTCGCAGGATATTGCTTCGACGTTTTTATTATAGCGAAACGAGAGAGAGTGCGGATGGAAAATGTCACAAGGTGAAATACGTAGCTTCCGTGAGCCAGCTCGTTTTTTTCCCCCTCCCTTTTTTTTTCCGAGCACACATTTCCGATTGCTATCGAAGTTTATACGTATACGTGTGCACAGGGTGTCCCCAAAAAGTATCGAAACATTCGTAAACTGGAGACTCTCGAGGCAATTTCGAACGACATTTCTCCTTTGAACAGACTTTCGTTACGAGTTATTGCTATCTCAAAATCAAAGCGATATATCGTAGAAAATAAATACCATATGCGATTATTACGAGTATCGATTGAAAATTGTATCGAATCGTGTCGCTAATCAATAATATCTAACGCGCCTCGTTGCTTCGACCGTGTTCTGGCATTGGCCAATGTTTTTTGTCGTTTTAAGTACAAAAGGAATCTCCAAATCCAATTTTCGAAGTATCTTGCGTATATTCCGAAATTTAGAACGGATGGGTAGGGGAAAACGAGAAAAACACGTGGATCATTCGCGTATTCGGCCATGTCCATCATTTCGTCGCGTTTTCGCGAATCGATTCAACAGATTTCCTTTCGAATAAATACTAGGACGTCGAAGCAATCCGGATACGTAAACGACACCGATGCAACGCGCCGTTATTAAATACGTGTCATCTCGATCGACTCGAAATCCTTCTTCGCGAAGCGATTATTAGCTTCGAAACGAGAGATCTCCTCCATTACCGTTTTTATTGTTCGTGTCCGTATTAGAGTGTCCCATAAGTTTTTTTCTTTTTTTTTTTTGATATGAAGTGAATATATATTTGTTGTTTAAAGTTGATTTATCGCGTTATATAAAGGGTGTCCCAAAATTTACGCAGGATTTGAATTTTGCGCCATTAAAGTGTTGCCAACGAAAAAAAAAAAGATAGTATAGTTAATAGTTCAGGATTATTAAAAATAAAGCGTTACACGAAAGAACAACGCGTTTTCGTTGTTGAGTAATATTTTATATATTTATTATATTTAATTTATATTTATATTATATATTTATTATTTATTTATTATATTTAAAAATAATGAAGGTTCGTTTTCATCTCGATGGATCGGTTAATCGACAAAATTGTTGCATTTGGGATTCAGAAAATCCATGAGTGATCGTTGAAAAACAAATGCATCCACAACGTGTCATTGTTTGGGCTGGAGGCACCATTATTCTTCGAAAATGCGACTGGTCAGATAATAACGATTAACGTGCTCGCTATCGCGACATGATAATCCAAAATTGCAAGATATGGATGTGGACGACACGTGACTTTAACAAGATATGCCATTTAACAAGATAGTGCCACATGCCATATACCCCGAAAAACAACTCAATCATTGCACGAATCATTTCCTGGTCGTGTAATTTCGGTGATCAGAATTAGCGACATAATCTAATTTGCGTTATAAAATCTTGAATCTGGAAAGAACTTATTCACATGTTTAACAATTGTGTGGAGTATATATAAATTATTCGTGCTTGTCTATCAGAGAACAAGTTCTCTCATAATGTAGCAGGCACTTGTGTTTGATACTCAGAGCACGATGTGTTCACAAACTATTTAATCGTCGTATCCGAACTATGACACGTGATTACTACAAGACTCTATTTGGAAGCGACGATAATCATATCCTATGAAAAACGAAAAAAATCTTTTCTAGTTCAATCGAAAATGTCACAATTTTCGCCAATAAGCAATAGTCAATGTTCGATACTTCCAAGAGAAAAATTTTTCGTTTGGACGACGATATACAAAAGCAGACCTTCTCGAATCAACGCCATCCATCGGCCGTATTTGGAACACGCGGTGCTACCTTGAAAACAATCGACCAATAAACATCGCTCCTTGTTTCACGTTCGACGGAGGCCTGCCAATCATAGAAACGGGAAAGGAAGCCTCCTTTGACCAACTGAACGAATCGAAATGCTCGTAAATCTCTCGAGAGTAATAAGTGCTAACGCGAACACCTACTAATTCCGAAATCGACTCGTGTCAATTTTCCTCGATTACCCCTCTCTCCCTTCTGTCGAATCAAATCGATGGAAGTTATCGATAGTTTCGAAGAAAAGATGGGGCAAGAAAAAAAAAAACTTGTATTTCGTTTCCGCGTTGTATCCGGATCTCGATCCAACTTTGTTGTTGTCCAACTCCACGTCGCCTTCAACTTTCCATCTCAACTTTTCGCCCGACTTTTCCATCCTATCCCATCCCATCCAATCCGCCTGTAATCGCGGACGCGAAGTATTCGTAATTCGATTCGTAATCCCGTTCGTGACGCGATTTTAACCACGGATCATCACGAATTCCTTCGTCCTCCCATCCCACTGCGTTATCGAGGGAAAGGCGTTTCGTCGCATCGATTCGTCGCTCGAAACTTTTCGAAACGCGAGAAAAGGCGGACGATTTCGAGGGAAGGAGAGAGGGGGGAAGGCTTGGACGCGTGTGGCTATAAATTGAGGAGGAGAGGGGGGATTAAAGCGAGAGGTAAAATCGAAACTGCGAGTACATCTCTCTCTTTCTCTCTCTCTCTCTCTCTCTTTCTCTCCGGTTAGGCGAATCACACGATCGCGAGTAAGAGATGGGAAAGTTGCCACCAACTACGAGCGAAACATTCTCCCGTTCGATCCAATAACGAGCGAGATTTCGACATCGACTAGGAGGAGGGGATCCGATTATGAAAATTTTCGCGACAAACTTTCCGTCCCTTCCGCTCGATTTATTCCATCGATGACTTTTCGAACCGGCTATTCTTTTCCTTTCTCCTTCTTTTTTTTTTTCTTCCTTTTTTTTTCTTTTTTCTCTCTCGAAAAAGTTTCATTCCAGTTAACGAAACGAACATTCGGCCCTGTGAATAAGATTCCATCTCGTTCCTGAAACTTTCGCCTTTCCTCGAGTTATAAAGCGAAGGACGGACAGGACGGGTGTCGTTTCGGATCGCAGAGAGGCAGATTCGAATGTACGTAGGAGTGGGAAGGGGGGGGGGGGGAGAGGAAAGGAGCGTTCGGGTAAAAGAGGATAATCGATAGCAGCAAAGTGGCTCGATAGAGTTCGAGTTTCCTTCTCTTCCTCCGCCCCCCTCCTCCGTTTATCCCGAGTCATAAATCCTGCCAACTTAACTCTTAAATCGTTTTCTCGTCCCTCTCCACCTGGGAGACGAGGGATACGGACGAGACGCGAGGAAAGAACGGCTTCTTCTCGAGACGGTCCCCATGTTTTTCGAAACAAACTCGTACGGAAGAGAATCGTTGCGACCGAGCGTAAGTTACCTTCCCCCACTCCCTCCGCCTTCCCTCTCCACTCCTTCCCCCTCTCCTTCTTTTTTCGCCCGACACCTAGATAAATCTTGCTCGAAGAGAGAAAGAGAAAGAGAAAGAAAGAAAGAAGGAAATAAGTATCGGCGACCACGTCACGGTGAATCGAGAAACCTCGAGGACGCGAGGTAGTTGGATCGTGGGGAGTTGATTAACTTCGAAGGAGTCGAAATCCCAACTTTTAAAACTACGCTCGATTTTCGCGTCACCAACACGAATTAAACACCATGAGTCGTGCTTTCTCTCCTCCTCGAAACTCTTTCCATGCTTCGATGCTCGATCACTCGAGAGATGACTTTTCGATTCGAAACGGCGACAATAATTTATTTATGCTCGATTTTTTTTTTAAAATATCGTTTCATAAATAGATTCATAAGTTCTTCGCGTATATTCTTATAAAACGAATAATTTCGACGTTGGTCCAAATTTGACAGTAGCGGAAATAGAAATATTATTTTCAAAGTTTTTCAGTTTTGTAAGAATGGAATTTTGTAAAATGAAATTAACTCGAGGGAAGATGAATTTGATTTTTCGTTATCGAATAACGAAATTATTTCTGTTCGTTAAGAAATTGATAGAGGAGAAGGAAGATAGAGATGAAAATAGAGATGTAATAAGAGAAGGTGAAAAATAGGAATAATAGACGATGAATGTGAGAGCACGTTATTGAGATATTAGTTCAAGATGAGTTTTTCGTTATTGAATAACGAAATTATTTCTATTCGTTGAGAAATTGACGAAAGAAGGAAAATGTAGCAAGAGAAGATGAAAAATAAGAATAATAGACGGTGAACGTGAGAGCACGTTATTGTATTATTGTGATATTTGCCCTGACAAACCGAGGATGCATATTGGCGATTCCTTTATATCGCACGAAAGTTTAATATTCAACGAGTTTTCTTTCTTTTTATACACGCAGACATATTGTACAAAAAAAATATCAGAATACAAAAGTTTTACACGTAGATTCGTGCGTGAAATTATTTCGAGTCATTTCAAGAATTTTAAGAAATTCACCGGAACGGAAATTCACGGAAAATCGTCTGGAAAATCGTCGTTGATTCGGTCTCGATCGACAATACGATACGGCGATTATTTACCCGATATTCGATAAATGGATAAATGGCGGACTTGGCAAATCGTGGCACGAATTAATTCGTATCCATAAAAACCGAGCGGCAGGTAAAACGAGAGATCGAAACGAGAGATCGAAGCGAGTCGAGGCGAACCCTTTCGTCGATCGTCGCGAAATTCCATCTCCTTCCGATTTTCCCGGCAAATTAATAAAGGAAAGAAGAGGAGGAAAAAGGGAATGTAACGTTTTTCCAAAGTTCGTCGACCCTTTCGCTTTTCACCGACACGAGTCGCCCTCTCGCGTCGTGTCGAATCGTTCGCGAGATCGAATGTCGCGAGCGATGATAAACGTTTACGCGGGAGAGCTCGATAGAACTTTTTTCGTCTGGACGGAGAAGCGAGAGAGAGAGAGAGAGAGAGAGAAATATATCTGGCGCGATAAAAGTCAATGTGTCGGAAAGAGTGGTATATCTGGGATGGAGGATCTACAAATGTCGCGCCGTTAAGCGAATGTTAACACGACCGATGCTCCCTTCCCTTTTATCTCGTGCGTATACCAGAGCTCCTTATTCTCGAACGGCGAGCACGTTAACTAAAATCCCTGTAGTCGTACGGCGCGACAGATCAAAGAGCAAGGATATTTGGAAGAAGAATAAAAGTCAAGTTTCGACTTTAGTAGTTGTCCAAACTTGGGATACTTCTCTTTCTTTCTTTCCTTTTCCTCGGAGTTTTTTTCCCTCTCCTTTCGCCCCTCCCCCTTAGAAGAGAGAAACAACGGGTTGCTCAAGATGCGGTGGAAGGGGGACGAGGCGTTGGAGCGAGAAAGGACGGTCCCGTGACCGGGAGCATCAGGATGGTTTATTTCACCGCTTAAAGCTCGCCCGGCCCCCTTAACGGGCCGCCATTAAACCGATGTTAACACGACTGGACTCGGTGCTTCGGTGGCGCCGGGTCTCCGGAACACGTCCGTCCCTTCGTTCCTTCCTCTCCTTCGGTTACCGAACCGCTTTGCGGCTCGATCGATCTCGTTAAACCTATACCTTTCTCTCTCTCCCTCCCTCTCTCCAACTTCCCCTTCCCTTCTCTTTTCCAACTTGAACGCACACGTGTATCCGATGTACGAAGTATATCGAGTTTCGCTCGAATTTTTCGAGCGAGAGTTAATCGCGTGCGCGAGAGAGAAAGAGAAAGAGAGGGACTATCGTCTCGGTAGTAAGTCTCGAGATGGAGGATCGATATTATCGAAGCGTTAGGTAGAGAGAAAGAGAGAGAGAAAGAGAGTGAACTCGGCCAATGAACGTCGTTACGCGTCAACGATGCATAATCGACGGACTGCCGTCATTATGAATATCGCGGCGGGTGAAGAGTAGACGGCGCCGCAAGATTAATAGACCGTCGGATAAGTTAAAAACTTCGTCCTGCGTTCCTGCTGAATATTCATGTCGCATGTATCCCGCTCTTTTTCCTTTCTTTTTATTTTTTTTTTTCTTTTCTTGTTTTGGCACACGCGAGTTCGCTTCTCGAGGTCACGAATTTATTCTCTCCTCTACCTCGTTTATCTCGCGGCCACGGGAGAAATCGATCTCCCGTTAGAATTCGTCTCGTCCGAAACCGCGAGAAACGAGCTCGAGATCCACCTCGTAATCTCGTGCCTCGAAGGATGAGAGAAATCTGGTCCCTGGGTCGACCAAGAATCGAATAGGAAATCAGGGTCGAATGAATTCTCTCTTCCGTTTTTTCTTTTCTTTTTTTTTTTTTTTTTTTTGGAAATTTTCTCTTCCTCTGTCGGAGGAAGGGGATGGCGGAGACGAGCTTTGAGCGATCTCGCGAAAGGGGGAGGGAGAAAAAAAAGCTCCTTTGAAGCCGGTTAATCGTGCCTCGAGCGGAACCAACGATATATCTCGTCGTAATTACTTCGAGTGTCGGAAACGGGTTAACGCGTAACGCAAAGAGAGAAGAAGCTGCCTCGACATTTTTTTTCTTTCTTTCTTTTTTCATCCTCTATTCTTTCTTTCTTCCACCGCGATCAATTTAACATTGCCTCGTTGCCTTCCCTCCTCCTTTTTTTTTATTGCCTCCTCTCTCGAGTTTTTCTCTTTCTAGAAACACAGGTGTTCCATATTCTATCTTTCTGTCCTTTCAACGTCGATGGAGAAAGAGAGAGAGAGAAAGAGTTGCTTCTTTTTTCCAAATGCGAAGAAATCCCTAAGTTTTAAAATATCGAGGAAAATTGTGATAAATATAGAAAGAATTTTGATCGTTCGAGGTGAGAGGTCTCGTATTCGCCTCGATATTTATCAAAGAGGACAAAAGCGAAAGTGGCGAAGTTTTCTCGATTTTTTTCTCTTTTTCTCCCCGACCACCATTCGTTCTCGATTTCTCGAAAATCGTCGCCCCGAATATTCTCGAAATTAACTTCGTTCTCTAAGAGTCTCGGAACAGAGGATCTCAGAGGTAATTTTCACCCGTGTGAAAAAGATCGCGTCCCGTTCTCGTAATCTCGGGTTCCCAACTCCAGCCCAACTTGGAGGGGAGGAGCAAAGTTTAAGAATTCGTTCGAAATTGAAAATTATCGGTGGGGGGGGGAGAGAAAGTTGGAAAAATGTGAAAGTGAGGAAATGGGAGGGGGGGGAGGAGGAGGAGGAACTCGTTACGTTAAATCGCGCGACAAAACACGCTCACCTGTTGCGAGGTTTGCATTAAAAATGAAAGAGGCCGAGATCGAGGCCGAGGGGAGGCGTGGCCTCTTTAACGATCCGCGAACAATGTTTGGAATCCGGTGTCTTTCCCATCCCGTCCCATCCCATCCCTGAACGAACACGAACACGTTGAGAAGAGAGGTGGGAAAGAGAGAGGCGAGTGTAATCTTTTTTACCGGGACGTTGGCGAGGGATCGACGCGATTCGATTGATTTACGAGAGAAGTTGCCAGCG